>NC_056528.1:26084958-26156956 GCF_019175285.1 Sceloporus undulatus
AGAAGAGGAAGGGGAAAAGAAGAAGAGGATGAGGAAGAGGAGAAAGGAGGAGGAAGAGGAAAGGAGGAGAAAGAAGAGGAAGAGGGGAGAAGAAGGAGAGGAAAAGAAAAGAAAGAGGAGTAAGGAGGAAGAGGAGGAGATGGGAAGAAGAAGGAGAGGAAAACAAAGGAGAAAAAAGGAAGAGGAAAGGAGAAACAAGAAGAAAGGAGAAGAAAAAGAGGGGGAGAAGGAAGAGGAAAAGGAGGAGGAAAAAAGAGGAATTGGAGAGAAGAAGAAAAAGGAGAAGGAAGAGGAGGAGAGAAGAAGGAGAAGAGAAAAGAGGTGGAGGGGGATCGAGGAGGAGGAGGAGGAAAAGCAGGAGCCAGAGGAGGAAGAGGGCTTCAGTCTTATCCTTAGACCATCTGTTAATAATAATAGTAAATACAATGCAACAGCAATACTACCACCACCATTAACATTTATACTCCGTGCAAGGAGGAGGCTCTGCTCCAAGAGGAGACATACATATTTGCATTAATCCATGTATAGCATGGCTGAAAGTCTTTCAGGCCAGTAAAGTGGCCTTCAGAGCCGCTCATCGTGTGCTCCTTTTAACAAAAGTTTTATCAAAAGCAGAAAGGTCACAGCAGAGAACCACCACAACACCAAAAAACACATAGCTGTGCACATTTTTCCCCGCTGACATCCTTGCATCAGAGGGATTGGATTTTCGACTCTCCGCAAGTGCAGTTGCCAGATCTTGGTCTAAAACCTGGCCAGTCCTGCAAGATCCCTTCCGATCAATTCCCTCTAGATCCCATCTGCTTCCATCCCCTTACCTGGTTTCCTGCATCCACGGATCTGAGGCCTTGCAAAATGTGTGGGCGACCCCTCAAACAAAACAAAACAAATTCACCTCCTTCTCAATCCTTCTGGAAAAGCAAAAGGCAGCTCCTTTTCTTGCAAGGCTTTGTTGCTGTTTGCTTTCAAGAAGAAAAGTAATCTGTATATGTAGCAATGCTATATATTAATGTATATATATTTTTTCCTCTTTTAAAAAGCCAGGAGATGTTTGGAGGCTGCAGCCTGGTTGGAATCCGCACTGGTGCCTTGGATCCAAAGTTGAAACTCGAAGCTTTTAAAACACACACCAAAAGAGACGGAGAGATAAAGTTTCAAATTCAAAGAGAAGTTGAGATCAAAGAGGCGGGGGAAAGGAGGAGGATGACAGCCGAGGCGGCCAATGGCAGCTCACCGCTACCTATGAAGCGACCAATGGGAAGCAGGTGAAAGGTTGGAAAAAGTGGAAGAAGGGAGGAGAGGAAAGGAGGGAGGAATTGCTTCTTTGAATGAGGCCAGATTGGGCTCAAAAGGAAGGAAGGAAGGTGAAGTTCAGGAAACACTGTGCAAGCAAGTCACTAGAAGAAGCCAGAAAGCCAACATGGTGTTTTGGTTTCTCTTGCAGCCTCTTCTAGTAACTGTAACTATTTTTGTAGTTCCTTTGGTAGTTACAGGGGTGTGTCAGATTGCAGGTGTGAGTTACTAGAAATCAGCAGCGTTTTAGCATTTTGGTCCACATGTCCCCCTCGCCAAAGGAACGAAAATGTATCTGCTATCATATTATCAGAATTATTACTAATGCGACTATCAAACGTATCTGTCCACTGTCATCAAAACTAATATTAATACAACTATCAAAATATTTAACTACTATCATCCAAACTACTAATGCAACTATCAAATGTATCTCTCTGCTATCATCAAAACTAATACTAATATGACTATCAAAATACCTCTCTACTTTCATCCAAACTAATACTAATATGACTATCAAAATATCTCTACTATCATTCAAACTAATACTAATACAAATCGAAATATCTCTCTACTATCATCCGAACTAATATTAATACAACTAGCAAAAATATCTCCACTATCATCAAAGCTACTAATATGACTATCAAAAGTATCTCTCTGCTAACATCAAAACTAATGGAGGGGGTTAAAATGGGGTGCGCCTCCCTTCAAGCCAATAGGGCTTGAATATGCGCGATTTCCCATTTTTGCAAGGGAGGTCCTGAACGGATCCCCCATAAAAATGGAGGGAGGAATGTTTATATGCTGAACATTATCATATACAGTATATACTGACCATGGAGGATCTGTATAAATTAATATTGACCAAAGTGGGGACCGTGGTCAAGAAATCATAAGGCTGAGAATGCAGAGGCTAGCGATGAAAGAACTAGACAAGATCCTAAAGGGTAAAGATATACAACTGAGCATTAAAGTTAGACTCGTCCG
This sequence comes from Sceloporus undulatus, assembly GCF_019175285.1. Taxonomy (NCBI): domain Eukaryota; kingdom Metazoa; phylum Chordata; class Lepidosauria; order Squamata; family Phrynosomatidae; genus Sceloporus; species Sceloporus undulatus. The sequence continues at coordinate 26,087,242 of NC_056528.1, forward strand.
AGCCAATGTGTTCCCCATTATTGTGTAGGGATGCGAGAACTGGACAGTGAAGAAAGCCGATAGGAAGAAAACTTATTTGAGATGTGATGCTGAAGAAGGGTGCTGAGGATACCGTAGATGGTGAAAAAGACAAACAAAATGGTCCCAGGACAGATCAAATCTGGAATCTCCTTGGAAGCCAAGATGATCAAGTTGAGGCTGCCGTACTTTGGTCCCGTCATGAGAAGAAAAGACGCATGAGAAAAGACAATAATGCTAGGAAAGGTAGAAAGAGAGAAGACCCCATGCCAGATGGATGTCATGATATTGAATTTCCAGGACCTAAGAAGAGCAGAGGAGGACAAGGAGTCTTGGAAATGTCTCATAGCCATGAGTTAGGTTTGACTCAAGGCAGGTAATAACAAAACTACATTGGCCAGTAGTGGTAACTAGTTGCTTTTGGAAGAAAGTTTCCAGCTCTGGCCATGGCCTTATCACATTGATGGAGGTCCACATAATAAAAAGTCCTCTAATTTATTATTTCCACTTATTCCAAAAGAAATTTCTACAAGGAATCCCACAAGGCCTGTATTGCAAAAGTAACACAACGCAGTTGGATCCGCGGTTTTCGGAGCAGAGCCTAGAAATTTGTTTCTTTGTACTACAGTGCCCAGTGTCCCCCACTACCATGTTGATGTTTTGGATGTTGTCCTCTAAAGCATAACTTCCCCAAGCTGAGGAAGGAAGGAGACCAAGTCTACAAAAGCTTCTGCTACAACATCTTTGGCACAGTTAGTCTCAAATGGTGTTACAAGAACCCTTAAACCAAGATGTGGTTAGGAGCCATGCTGTGAAAAACACCCGGATTAACTAGCAAATGAGAGAGGCAAGAAGCCATCTGCCATGCTCAGGAGATGTGCCCTCCTTTCCTAAAACTCACCTCTGTGTCCCGCAAAAAAGAAAGCGGCAGCGGTGGCTTCTTTCCTCCAAAAATCTGTGCTGAAATTGCAGCATCGGCATCTGGGTTTCTCAGAGCCGGTGACGGTGCATCAACAGACCTATGCGCCAAAGCGCAGCCCAGCTGGAGGGTCACGTTCCCCCCACGGTGACCCTTTTTGTCTTCCGAGGCTGGCCGTTTCCTCCAACTTTGGGCCCTGTTTCCTCTCTGCTCAGCTCTCTCAGCTTTCTTCTTCGGTATGTGAGCTTGGCTTGCGCCTTTTCCTCGCCCACATCCTCGCATGAAGAGGAAACATTCATGAAACCGCCATGCGGGCTGAGCCCCCAGAACTCCACCTAAGAGATGGTGGAATTGGAGAGGAGGAGGAGGAATTTGCTCACTGTTGTTCCATCTCAATAGATGGGGAAGTCAAGGTTTTCCTTTCCAATCCTCATGAGTCAAGACATTGCTCTGAAAATCTATATTATTTTGCAACAAATGAATGCAGGATCACTCAGCCTCTGCTAGGAATGGAAGGAATATTCATTATCGGTCATTCTCATAGAGGGAAAAACTGAATTTACTACACCAAATGGAGGCATTAAAAACAGAGAATGGGTCCAGTGTGGTTTACTGGGTTGGACGCTGGTCTAGGACTGGAGACCAGGGTTCGAATCTGCTCAGCCATTAAACTGAGTGGGTGACTTTGTGCAAGTCCCAATCTCAGCCTCAGAGGAATGCAACTGCAAGCCTCCTCTGAAGAAATCTTGCCTATTATTATTATTATTATTATTATTATTATTTCCTGCCTTTCTCACAGTATAGGGACTGAAGATGGCGAAGGTTTGCCTCAGGATTGCCATAAGTCAGGAATAACTTGGACACACAACAACAACAGCAAAGGTTTGCTTAAGGTTGGCCATAGGTTGGAAAAACATGAAGACAAACAACAACAGCAACACACCAGCAATTCTCGTACACATAGGCTGCAGTGCAACATACCTTCAGTGTAGCATATAAATACCTACATGTGGAGATATGCAGCACCAGTGCTATGCAGCTCCCCTGCAGAAGAGCAACATTGTACTACACATGCCAAGGACTAAGTGTCATTGTACAACCAACATCACACAGGATGCAGCTGCAATTTGCAACCACAATACACAATGCTTAACCACAATGTTCCTGGTTATTGCATGTGCCACCCTACGTCTGCTGATCTCAGCAGAACGCAACCATTGCAGCATGGCAAACAATTTCCCCTTCAAACGTAACACGACTTATGTGTGGGTATCTCAATAACAGATTGCCAACACACTTTGGAGGGAGCAAAAGACACAAGTTACTCCTATGAAAGAGTACTGAGCCTGTTCAGCCATGAAACCCACTGGGAGACCTTGGGCAAGTCACATGCTCTCAGCCTCAGGGGAAGGCAAACCTCCTCTTAACCAAGCTTGCCAAGAAAACCCAGGATAGAGCCACTTTAGGATGGCCATAAATCAGAAACGACTTGAAGGCACACACAACCACCACAACTCGAAAAACTCTTGGAAGATTGAGGCATACCTCGATGGATGCAATTAACCATCCTTACCACCTGGTGGCACTCTTGTAAAACATTCCAAACCTTCCCCTGAACATACTGGGATATGGGACAAGTGACTTTCTGTTCATCGTTTTTATAAGGATTTCCCCACCTTTGCAAATTTCTTCACATACAGAAAGGGAAGAACTGGCGAGCGCAAGAAGAAGTGGGTTTCCAAGCCTTGTAGACGGGGGTAGCCATAGCGTGGGCCACTTATGGCCCCTATAAACCACATTAGTGGCCCTTGCAGACCCCACTTGCTCCCCCAAAACCTGAGGTTTTCTTTTAAACCAGCATGATTTTGGGTTGCTTTCCCACAAAGCCATACAAAAGCCCCCCAGCATGTGAAAATACAATTGGCCCTCCGTTTCCGTGGATTTTTTTTTCATCCATGGATTCAAGCATCCACGGCGTGAAAAGCAGGCCTTGGTTTTGCCATTTTATGTAAGGGTCACCATTTTACTATCCGATGCATTTCATGGGACATGAACATCCGTGGGTTTTGATATCCACAGGGAGTCCTGGAACATAACCCTAGCAGGTAGCAAGGGTCTACTATACTTGAAAGACTTCCACCTCACAAACACCTTGCAATTACATACTGACCCCAAACTATCAATTTTCCTTTGCAGTTCCTTGGAAAATCTAGGTCCAGGAAGATGTCCAAGCTGCAATCCTGCATTTTTATGGGAATCGTAGAACCATAGAGTTGGAAGTGGGTCTTAGAGATGTCTCATCCACAGGTTAATCCACATGAGTTGGGATCAACACATAGGCAGTTGACAACAACAGTAGCATCCGTGGCCATACGTTATCGCACAACCTCGTGTCTGTCCAGTGGCTGGTCTGTGGTCCATGTGTTGTTAGAGCGCTCCTTCTCATAGATGGGCAAAACTTGTCCATACCTCCCAGTCAACAATCACAAGCAGTGCCGTGAGTTACCTCTCTGGACTTCAGTAATGTGTTTGTTGACGAGTAAAGGAAATGCTGTCTATCCATGGGAGATCCATTCCCATAGTTACTGTGGAGAAGCTGAATCCATGGTTCACATAACAGTGAATGCTAAATTTCCAGCAGAAGTTGACCACAATCATGCTGTAGGACCTGCTGATGCATTGCAAGACTACCTCTCTAGGCATTTGGAGGTTATCCAACGCAACTCTGTCATCATCATCCAGAAGAAGTTGACCATAGAGTCATGTTGTAGGATGTGCTGATGCGTTGCAAGACCACCTCTCTAGGCATTTGAAGGTTCTCCCGCGCAATTCTATTGTCATCAACCAGCAGAAGTTGACCACAGAGTCATGTTGTAGGACATGCTGATGCATTGCGAGACCACCTCTCTAGGCATTTGGAGGTTATCCAGCGCAACTCTGTCATCATCATCCAGTGGAAGTTGACCATAGAGTCATGCTGTAGGATGTGCTGATGTGTTGCAAGACCACCTCTCTAGGCATTTGGAGGTTCCCCAGCCCAACTCTGTCATCGTCCAGTGGATGTTGACCATAGAGTTGCCATGGAGGATCTCCAGATGCCTAGACAGAGCTCCCCCCCCAATGAATATGGGAGTGGCACTGCTGCCCTTTTTGAAAAGGTTACTCTCCAGGTTCTGTTCCTGGTTGGGAAGTTGACCCTACAATTGTGCTGGACGGCATCCAGATGCCTAGTGTCATGAGCCAAGAGCTGCAGGACTGGGACCTGAAGGAAGAGTCCAATGCGGAGACTGAGGAAGGGACCCAGGCAAGTCTTCCAGAGAGGGAACAGCTTGCAGCTCTCCCTGTTGAAGAGCTTCAGCTAGCTTCTCCTGTGGAATTCCAGCCTCAGCCATCAGGACAAGGGCAAGACTCACCTGCAGCTGATGAGAAAGAGGACAGAGCTGGGATCTTAAGACCTCCATCAAGGAGGAGGAACGAAAGGAGCCAACAAAAGATAGAGCTAAGCAGCAAACTCTGATTAGAACCAGGCTATTTAAGAGCTGAGTTTGCTTAAGGAGTTGCTGGCCAGCATTCCTGTTCCCTGACTCCTGCATTTCCTATTTCAGACTTCCTGGCTTCCTTGAACCTTGCACCGTGTTGATCTTGATTCCTGTTGCCTCCCTTGACTGACTGCTTGACCAACGCCTTTCTCTTAATGGACTGTCACAGGCAAGGATGCTTTCTATCTGCTTAGGATTACCTGGTTGGGAGTTGACCATAAAGTTGTCCCAGAGGATCATCAGACACCTAGAGAGACCTCCCCCCCCCCCCAAAAAAAAAGTGTGTAAGTTAAACCGCAGTTATGGATCTCAGAAATACAAGGTTTGGACTGCTGTTCTTTTTGGAAAAGTTACTCTCCAGTCCAAAAGTCTCATGTCAGCTGCTGGAGAGAAGACTTGGATGACGCATTGAATGGGAAATTGGATGGGGAAATTCAATTCAGTGCCGTTTAGTACATTCTTAAACCCATCTCCCTCCATCTCTCTCCATCTGTCCTCTCTTTCTCAGCCTCCATCGCACTCCCAGACCCCTTCCACACTGGCTTGGAGGCCCAAAGCCGCACTTCACAAAAAACTAATTTGGAGCAGCAGCGTTTAAAGGGATTAAAGCCAAGGATTAATAGCCGGATTAAAAAAGGAAGCTCAGCTTGAAACGGAGCTGGGTGAAGGAGTTTGAAAAACGTTGTCCGTGTTAACAGGTTTCCCGACCTTGTGCTCAAATATGCCCCAAGGTGGACTGGATTAAGAATTTAAATGGTGCTCTTTGCTAGCTTCAAAGCGGCGAAATTTGGGACGGAGCTGAAAGTTTTTGCAACCTGACTATGGGGTGAGATTAACTCTAGGGAACGAGGGGAGTCCTTGGTGAAATGTGCCAAGATCCAGACTTAGTTCATTTATTTCCTGCCTTTCTCACAAACTGGGATTCAAGACTTCCAAAATGGCCACTTCTCATATATTGATTTAATGTATATCCCGCCGTTCTTCCAGGACGAGACTCAAGGCGGCTCCCGTCAAGAGAAGAGCAAAGGACATTAAAAGCCTGTTTGCAACCGTAGTTCAAAAACAACCAAATTAAAAACGCGAAATCCCAACAATGGCAAGTCACACTCTCTCAGCCACAAGATGGCCAAGACCCACTGAACAAATCTGGTGTGAGGGACCCCATAATCGCGCGAAACTACAGATCCATGAATTGGATAGCCTGGAGCCACGGCGGCTAAAGCGGTGCCAAACTGCATCAGTTCTGCAGTGCAGATGCAGCCTTAAATGAACAAGGCACGCAACAAATAAAATGGAACTGAGGAAAGCGGCCACTAGGGGGCAGCCTTCTCCTGTCGGTTTCAATGATTGTTGTTCAAGCCTTGGGCTCATTACGTTGCAGAAGCAAAGCAGAGCTAGTTAGGCTTCTCATGTATTTTTGCAATCCTGCAAGGCAAGAGGAGAGAGAGAGAAAAGGCATAACGTCTCCTTTTCTTCTCCAGCGTTCTTGTCTCCTCACTGTCAGTTTAATACAGACGTCCCCCTCGCTTCGCCTGCCTCCCACCTGCCGCCTTGTCTCTTTGAGATCACTTTACATCGGAAAATGTGTCCATAATTCCAAGGGAAGGGGAAAAAAGAGGTTGCTGGAGAAGGTTGGGGGGTGGTAGGAGAGAGAAAGGAGACGGATCTGACCCACGGCTCAGTCAGGAAGGAAATATCGACACCGGCATGCCTCCCTCCAGAGGAGCCGCACACCTGTTCCGGCAGGTGCAGGAATGTCGAATGTGATCTCCTCAGATTGAGAGGCTAAAAATAAACCCCAAGCTTGGTTTTCTTTTGTTTTTGTTGTGGTGAAGCCCATACACCCCCCCCCAACCTTTTCCAGCAACCTCTTTTTACCCAGGAATTATGGACACAATTTCTGATGTAAAGTGACCAGAGCAGCCATGGGGTTCACAACAGATCATCCCTCCAAAACCAGCTTTGGGCACATTGGGTCACCTTGTCCAGATGAACCTACCTTGGAAGGTTGTTAGGGAAGATCAAGCCTGGCCTGCAATCCTAAAACCATAGAGTTGGAAGGGACCTCAAGGTCCACCAACTGGATGACTCTTGAGGTCCCTTCCAACTCTCTGATTCTTGTCTCTTTGAGATCGGACTCAACCACCTTCTGCTGTGCAGGAAGACACCATCCAAGTCCTCCTGACATATGGCCACCCAGCCTCTGTTGGGAAACCTCCAAAGAAGGAGACTTCACCATCCTCTGAGGCAGCGTCTTCCACTCTCAAAACAGGCAGTGCTTCCTAATGTTTAGGAGAAATCTCTTTTCATGTAGCTTGAGCCCATTGCTCCATTATGTCCTAGTCTCTGGAGCAGTGAAAAACATTGCTCCATCCTTGACGTGACATCCTTTCCAATATTTAAGCAAGGCCATCATGTCACCCCTTAACCGTCTCTTCTCCAGGTTAAACATACCCAGCTCCCTAAGATGCTTCTCATAGGGCTTGGTGGCTTCCAGAACATTCGCCATTTTGCTGAATCCCTGGCTGAGATTCTGCATCAGGGTTGAGGGGTTGAAATTTGTTGGAACCTTTTGCACTTTGAACTCAGTTTGCAGCAATGGGATTAAGCTGGGGACAAAGGGAGAAGGGGGGGGCGAGAAAGCAGGACATTTTGTAAGTAGCTGGAAAATTGGGGTGGCAGAGGATTCAGGACAGCCAAATTGAGACAGTGGGAGGGTATGTCATTTAGGACATGGTTCTTCAAAGTCTGGCTTCAAAATCATGTGATGAATTAGGATTTCCACCTCTTGTTTTTAATCAGAGATTCCTCAACTTTAGTATTGATAAGAGAGGGTCGGGAATGTGCATCTCATGGGCCTCTTGTGACCCCAGACTCCATTTTTGTGGCCCCTGAAGTCCCCTGGTGGCTACAAAGCCTCTGATTTCTAGGCAGATTCAAGGGTTGCACCAAACCACACATATATGGACACACACACACACACAGAGTCCACAAATGTAGTGCTTAGCTTTTCCCCACTACCACAGCCCCCAACTGCTCCCTTCCCTGGGTGGATAGACCCAAAAATATGGTCTAGAAGCTGGGGCATAGTTGCCTGCTCCTGCCTTATGTGGTAGGCATACATTAGCACGGTCCTCTCTCCATGATGAGGAGAGCTTTACCTGTTGAATTTGGCTGGTGGCAAAGGGGCAGTTTCACAAGGAATGCCCCCAGTCCCAGTTTTCCAGCCACTTTGGTGAGCTAGGACGGTGGGATTTGAGCCCTGCTCCTTCAAAGCTTAACCCACCGCTCTGGCCTCAATATTGCTTGAATGCTGAGAACAAAAATTTAAAAGTCTTGACATGGTTTCTGGTAGCAAAAATAATTCACAGCTCTATCTTTAGGCGCCTGAATAGGACGGCCGAGGAACGCACCTGCTTCCGAGGCTGTGCCAATTGAGGTTAAATGGAGAATGAAAAGACAGGAAAGACATTTTTGGAAAGGAGAAATGAAATCTGGGGCAATTTATTTTTTTGCTTCACTTTCCTTCCCTTCTTTCCTTCTTTTTCTCTCTCTTCATCCCTTTTCTTCTCCTGTTCCACCTACCTCTTTCTTTCTTTCCCCGTGGTTATCCTAATAATCTGTTTCACAATACTCAGTTTTCCACTGAAATTACATTTCTTGGGCTTCTTTCCTTCCTTCCTTCATTCCATCCTTCCTTTTCCATCTGGTTGTCATCCTCACCATCTTTCATAATACCCAATTTTCAGTCAAAATGACATTTCTTAAGTTTCCTTCCTTCCTTCCTTGGGCTCCTTCCTTCTTTCCTTCCTTTTCCATCTCCTGGTTCTCATCCTTATCATCTCTTTCACAATACCCAATTTTCAGCTGAAATAACATTTCTTGGGCTTCCTTCCTTCCTTCCTTCCTTCCTTCCTTCCTTCCTTTCTTCCTTCCTCTCTTCTTTTCTATCTCCTGGTTGTCATCCTCATCATCTCTTTCACAATACCCACTTTTCAGCTGAAATGATATCTCTTGGGCGCCTTCCTTCCCTCTGTTCTCATCCTCACCATCTCCATACCCAATTTTCAGCCCAAGTGCAGCTTCTTGGGCTCTTCTCAGTGTATCTAGGTCAGCCTCCTGATCTCTCCCTCCATTGCTCAGTTTGTTCCAGCATCAGTGTTTGTCAGGTGAACCTCCTGTCCTCAATTGCCCTTAGATCTCAGGCCCACCTGCAAGGTCTGCAGTCCCAGAATTGTCCCCAGTGTGCTTCCAGCCTGGAGTGGATGCCAGCTTCATTGAGTCCTTTCAGTGAGACACTTAGGAAGAAGGACTTTGGGGTCCAGGTCATTGGGACAGAGGGGAGGAAGGGGAGGAAGAAGACCATTGCTTGCTGCAAATCTCTCTGCTTGGTCTGAGAAATCTGTTTCAAGGGAGGGGGAGCAGAAGAGGGAGAAGCATGTTCTAGTTGCTAAGGAACCATCAAAAGGCAGCTTATGGCTTCCACATTGGGGGTACGGTGAATCCGCTCTCGGTTTTATATCAGACTTTAAACGTTCTCCAAGGCGATGACAGTAAGAGCTGTTTGATGGTAGAAGACGCTGCCTTGGAGAGTGGTGGAGTCTCCTTCTTTGCAAGATTTTGAGCAGAGGTTGGATGGCCATCTGTTTGGAGAGCTTTGATAGTGTCTTCCTGCATGGCAGAATGGGTGACCCTTGGGATCCCAGTGGCATCACAAGGGTTGGCGTCACTTGATGCAGTAACTCATGGCGTCACCCCCACATTGATCCCCCATACCACACCATACAGTATCCTTAATCATGTTGTTTTGCAGTAATGTGACTCACAAATCGTAATTCCCGTATATCGCTGAACGTAATGGCAACAGCAGTGACATAACTAGAAAAATAAATTATACCTTTAAATTACAATAAGATACACACAGGCTACACTCATCCCTCATATTTGCAACTTTGATATTTGTGGATTTGATTAATCACGGGTTTGATTAATATGCTTTGTCTAGGAATATCTAGGTCCTCCAGTGCAACTCTATGGTCAACTTTACCTAACTGTTGCACTGAAAGACCTAGAGATTCCTGGAGAGAATTCTCTACTAGGCATTTGTCGCTCCTCCAGCACAGTTCTAACAGAGTTGCACTGGAGGACCTAGAGATCCCTAGAGAGGTGTCCTCTCAGGTAAAAATATGGCGTTTTTGTTATTTGCGGGTTTTTCCATATTCACGGGGGTCTTGTGCCCCTAACCCTAGCGAAGATGGAGGGACAAGTGTACATGCACATAGTTTCATGCAGTTCAAGTGCACATTGTTTCAAATGCACATAGTTTCATGCAGTTCAAGATTTGCTAAGATGTGATGTTTTCAAAGAAAAATGTAAAAGAATAGTTTTGAAAAAACCCAAAATTTCATTTAAAAATAACCCCCGCGGCCTCTCCTTTCTCTTCCCACCAAACCTCACCCCACTCCCACCATCTCTTCCAGTGCTATCCAGTGTTTTAAAGGGATGCAGGCAAAAATCAGAGCCTGTTTTTGGCCAAAGGTAGATGTTTGGGGAACAGTGGTGTCACCCCACTTTAGAGTATCACCCGTTGTGGTCCGAAGCCCTCGCACCCCAATTGTGTCATTTGTGTGGCCTATAGGCCTCTATTTCCCCGACCCCTTTCTTAGTTCATCCTGTGCCACCAAACTGCTGTCAGGATAAAACCGTGCGCCTTGAATCCTTTTCAAGAAGCGCCGAATAGAACGAAATTGATATCTGTGGGCAATTTTAAGTTGTTTTTCCTCGGGTTCATTTTCCTTCTTTGTTCTTTCTTCCCTTCCCTCCCTCCCTCCTCTCTTCTCCTCATCCATTTAAACATTAACATTTGAGGGGAAATTACAGTCTTTAATCAGTTCTCTTTTTTTTAAACCAAAAAAAGAGAAAAAATATTTACATTTTCTGAGAGAACGAGACAACAATTATTTAATGACAGAGAGAGGAAAGGCATCGTCATTTATAAGTGCTGGAAATGTAAACTGTCAGCTCCGGCAAGTCAAAATATAGAACAAATATCCTTAAATAAACAGACCAGGCCTGCTGTTCCTATTTATTTTGTGTTTATAGCAGAATGGCTAATGCAGACGTGATTCGATGTGCTTGCTTAATTCATTTGCTAATAAGATATCATCATTGTAGTGCTCCACTTCTCGGAAATCAAGGGATGGCTTTGAATTTTGAACAAGTCCTCTTCCAAAGCCCTTTTGCATGTCCCATCATCTTGGGAGCGTACCCTCCAACATTTTCACAGATGAAAGCTGGGACCTTTGTGACCAAGAAATGTGGTCAAGATGGCAAAAGTTACTAATGAGGAAGAACACGAAAGCTACCAAAGACTGCAGCCGTTTGCTTTTTCCTGAGCTTGAAGGGATGGATGGTGGCTTCCATGTCAGGTGTGTCATCCAGAAACTTTATTTTCTCTCCAAGGTGCTGATATTTTTTGGGGGGACAGAGTTAAAAATAGGAGGAAGGAACATTAACAACCTAAGATATGCAAGTGACACAATGCCATTAACAGAAACAAAGACCTGAAGAAAGTCAAGAAGAAGAAGAAGAAAGACACTAAAAGCACTTACCGAAGAAGGCCAAGGGGGAAGGTGCCAAGGTCGGATGAGTGCTGAACATTAAAGAAACCAAAAATTATGACCGTGGAAGATCTACATGAATACATCCTAGACATGGAGAAAATTGAAACAGTCAAAGAGTTCACACCCCTTGGCTCAAATATTGATCAGAACAGAGATTGCAGTCAAGAACTCAGAAGAAGACTAGGATTGGGAAGGGCAGCTATGAAAGAAGTGGACAAGATGTGACTCTGGAGACCAGGATTTGATTCCCAGCTCAGCCATGAAACCCACTGGGTGACTTTGGGCAAGTGATATGTTCTCAACCTCTGAGAAAGGCAATGGCAAGCCTCCTCTGAAAAGATCTTGCCAAGAAAACCCCATGACAAGGTTGTCATAAGTCAGAAATGATTTGAAGGCGCTTAGCAACAACAAAGCCAAAACCATTGCGTTCCCCATCACTATGTACAGATGTGAGAGCTGGACAGTGAATAGAGGCGATAGGAAGAAAACCAACTCCTTTGAGATGTGGTGCTGGAGAAGAGTGCCAAGGATACTGTGGATGACCAAGAAGACAAACACATGGGTCCTTGAACAAATCAAGCCCAAACTCCTTGGAAGCCAAGATGACTAAGTTGAGTCTGTTGTACTTTGGCCACATCATGAGAAGACACAACTCACTTGAAAAGACAATAATGCTAGGAAAGGTGGAGAGGAAGACCACATGCCAGACGGATAGACTTAATCTGGGAGGCCAGGCATGAATTTGCAAGACCTAAGCAGAGCAGTGAAGGACAGGGGGTCTAAAGATTGCTTGATCTATAGACAGTCTCCAAGGTGAGAATGGCTCTGGCCTGGCAAAACATCCTGGGCCATAAATCTCCCCCAAAAGTGTGAATGACTCCCCTAATGGCAACTTCTGTCTTGGCCTCCTTGAACTATGTTCCAATAGTGTACGTGATGCGCTCGCCTTGCAGTCATGGAGGACTCTATGTCATCTTTCCCATCTGCATAGAGTCATTAGAGGAAAGCCATCCACACTAAGGATTTTAAGGCTACAATGCTCATAACAGGGCCTTGGAGATGCCTCACGCTCAGGGTCGCCATGAGTCAAAGTCAACTCAAGGGCTGTAAACAACAACCAGAGTTCAACCCCTTGAATAATGGAAAACAGGTTTGGCGCCTTGAATGGCATTTTCCAATGCTACCTGTACATTCAGCACCTGGGACAGCTCCTTTGCTGTCTTCAGCACCTTGGAAAGCTACTGGATCCCAACCCAGATGTTTCCAGCTGCCCCCAAATCCCTCGGGTAGAAAAGATCTCACTCATGAAATGGGGATAGTAACGTATTAATTGTTAATCTTTGCTGCCTCTAGGCTTCCTCCTCTCTTCCACAGTCTTACTCTGCCTCTCTCTCTGTCTCTCACTGATGCCTACTGTTCTCTGTTCTGGACCGAGTTCAAGAATCTAAGCTGAAGGGTTGCCCTGTCCACCTTTGGATTGGAACAAATGGACAAAACAGCTGCTAGGCCTGCGTTGGCAGTGCAACTTCTGAGCGTTGCTTTCTCAGCCTTGGAAGAAAGCCCCATTGTCTGGGAGGGCTCCGAAAAACTGTTTAGTTTTGGTTTTTTGTCTGGGGGTGTTGGCGCTGGTGAAGCTGAGGCATGAGCTTGGTTGGGTTTTGCTGGGGAAACTCAGAAAAACGTGGCTTGAAGTCACACCTGGAACGAGGGACGTACATCGTCAACTCATTCATCCTCACACACAATGATCAATTATTTCTGTTGTCTTTCTGCCAAGAGAAAGGGGAAAAAATATCAGTATTTCTGCAGAAATGTTGGCCCGCCACATTTGTAGCTCTGACTCTTGCGGATTTGATTATTTGGGGATTTGGTGAATGTGTTCTCTCTAGGAATCTCTAGGTCCTCCAGCGCAACTCTTCGGATGTTGACCATAGAGTCACATTGGAGGACCTAGAGATTCCTAGAGAAAGCACTTCTCTAGGCATTTGTAAGACTTCCAGTGCAATTTTATGGTCAACCTCAGCTCGATGGTGGCTATACAATTGTGCTGGAGGACTTAGAGATTCTTAGAGAGGTGTTCTCTCCAATTAAAAAAAGTGGTTTGTTATTTGGGTCCCATGCCCCTAATTTCAGCAAATGTGGATGACCTACTGTATTGCCTTTCTCTTGACACCTGTTTGTCCCTGAAGGTCCGGGTTACACCAATGTCACACCTGCATGTTCTGGCTTTTGTCATAGCAATGATCAAGCAGTACAATAAAAAAATTAAAACAGGGAGGGGATTTTTAAAAAAAGATTAAAAATATATATCAAAATATGAGCAATACAACAGAGAGCTACAAAACTTACAAGTGCACTTAACGGTGTTCACGTTTCTTGCAAGACACGATTAATCTCCATTACTCTCATGGGCAATTTTGCTTTCGCTGCAAATCGGGATACATTAACCAGGACTGATTTAATTGCAGGAGACGGCAAGTACAGTACGACTCCCAAATCGGCGAGGGATAAGTTTCCAGATTTACCCAGGATAGCGAAAATTGAGGATAATGGCGAACCCTGGTTTCCAGTGGAAGTTGACCATAGAGTTGCCCCGGAGGACTTCCAGATGCCTGGAGAGACCTGTTTGTCTGGACTTTGGTAAGTGAAACTTTGATTATTAGCCCTGCAAACACGGGTTCACGCTGTTATATACAGTGGGCCCTCGATATCCATGAGATTTAACCATCTGGATGGCAAGCCCCATTGCTTTGAATGGGGACGTGTGCGTGGCCATGCGCATGTCGCGTCCGCCATTAAAATCAAGGGGACTCAAAGTCCCATATTTTTTTAATCCATGGGGGGGGGGGTCCGGAATGGATCCCCTGCAAATACAAGGGACGGACTGTAGTACAGTTAAGGTCAACCACAGCTCCATGGTCTAAACATCATGTATTTTTGTGTGTGTTTATGTGCCTTTAAGTTGCCTATCAGCTTCAAGTTGCCTATCAACCATGAATTTCTTAGGGCTTCCTTAGGCAAGGAGCTAAAGATTTCTCATGTAGGGTGCATCTGCACTACAGAAATAATGCCATTCAACACCACTTTAGGTGCTGTGGCTCCATCCTATGTAATCCTAGGATTTGGAGTTTTGCAAAAGTGCCATTTCCTCAACAAACTATGAATACCACGATTCCACAGCATTGAGTCATGGCATCTCAAGTGGTGTCAAAGAGCATTATTTTGACTGTAGATGCCCCCATAGATAGCAAGCACCCTTGGCTGATGCTGCTGGGCATAGATGACTGATCTGGATAGGATGCTTTCCACGTCTTTGGTGGCAAGGGTCGACGGATGAGATGTGGGGCCAAGGGGAAAGGAAACCTGCTTGAATTTAGAGAACAGCTGCAACCTCAAGGGTCTTATGCTCCAAATGTGGCTTTGTTCGCCCTGCGGCCGTCCCTCCCTCCCTCGGCTGCAGATCATCCTCTTGCATTTAACTGGGGGGGGCTGGACAGTTTAATGCTAACTCGACCTCCCGAAAAAACGGTTCCGAGTTAAGAGTCTGGAGCAGGTGAAGCCAGGAAACAGCTGCTCCCAAGGGCTCTCGCGTGAGCTGGCCACAAAAGAGAGAACAGGAATGGAGCAATGCCCTCATAATTATAGATCTCTCCTTCGCTCTCTTTGTGGCCATTTACTGCAAAACTGGCTCAGTCCAGCAGCCCTCCCCGGTTGCAAAACCACTTGACTCCTCTGCACCTGATACTTTACTCCCCTCCCCAGCCAAATTCGACACTCAGCGTCATATTTTTGGAAATGGCTATCCCAGCACAGCTCTCCCACTTTGCTGGAGAATTCAGCTTGATTCTCCAAAACAAGGGGGTGGGCATTATGCACCTCCATGGGCCCTAGGTAGCCCTCCGGGAGTCAGGTGTGACTGTTGAGACACCCACCAACTTCCTCATGTCTTCCTTCCTTCCTTCCTTCCTTCCTTCCTTCCTTCCTTCCTTCCTCATATTGTATACCTACCCTCTCTCCCTCCTTTCCTACCTCCTATTTTATTTCCTTCCTTCCTTCCTTCCTTCCTTCCTTCCTTCCTTCCTTCCTTCTTATACCCTCCCTCCCTCATATTGTATAACCTTCCTTCCTTCCTTCCTATGGTTGCCAAACTTCCCAGCTTGGCCATGGAAACCCCACTGAGTGACCATGGGTCAGTCACACACTCTCAGCCTCAGGGGAAAAGGCAAGGGCAAAACTCCTCTGAACAAATCTTGCCAAGAAAACCCCAGGATAGGTTCACCTTAAGTTGGAAACGACTCGACGGCACGTGACAAGCGCATAGTTGTTTATGTCACAACTACTGCCATTACATTGAGTGAAATATGGGAATTATGATTGAGTAATTTTAGTGCAAGAAACATAACTAAAGATGCTGCATGGTGTGGCGTGGGAGGAGGTGGCACCGTGAGTTACTGCACAGGGTGACGCCAACCATATTGACGCCACTGCACCCCACAATGGTTTCATCATGGGGAAGGGAACATGGCTCTTTGAATAACCCCAGAGGGCCATCCTCTGGAGGGCCCCATTTCTCTCCCAGACCTGAGTTTTCCCCTTGAGCAAAATGGTGGGGATGAGTAATTGTGTTTTTTGGTGCTTTTGCACTGCAATCTCCCCTTAGACCTCCATGATATACAGCCGGATGCCAGCAGTTCATTTATCACCTCCAAAGGCACATGACGGGGGACAAGAACAGTGGTGCACAGACCTCTGGCAAGCCAGCGCATGTTTCCATAAAACAAGAGCACGCCGGCTGAGTAAGACGGCGCCGCTCTTCGCATGCCCCCCCTTGAGTTTACACACCTTGTCAAAGCTTCCGTCTCCCCTTGTTTGTCTTCCTGGCTTTGCGCGCCAGGTACTTGGAGGAAAAGGAAGAAGAAGGGAACCTTTCTTTCCAAGTGGCAGACATAGATTGGAGAGGGGAGGATAGGTCTCAATCTATCTTCTGCTCCGAACTGGAGGTTGTTCATTGATTGATTGCTTTTATTTAAATCTCACCCTTCTTCCAGTACAGGACAAAAGGTGACCTAAGGGTATTATATATATGTAACATAATTTCCTTCCTTCCCTTCCTTCCTCCTTTCCTCATATTTTTATCCTTCCCACCCTTCTTTCTTCCTTCCTTCCTCATATTTTATATCCTTCCTTCCCTTCCTCCTTTCCTCATATTTTCCTTCCTTCCTTCCTTCCTTCCTTCCTTCCTGTTTCAAATAAAACATTATATAGACATTATAAAGTGACTCCCAAATTTAAGTCCTCCAGGTGTTTTGGATTTCAGCTCCCAGAATTCCTGGCTGTTGGCCAAGTTGGCTGGGACTTCTGGGTGTTGAAGTCCGAAACACCTGGAGGACCCGAATTTGGGAAACATTGATATAAACCATCCTATTGAAAGGTCTCTTGTAGTGTTGTGGTTTGAATGTTGGACTTGGGATGTGCATCTACACTATTTATTTGTTTATTTACTGTAGGAATACTGCAGCTTAACTCCACTTTAACTGCCATGGCTCCTTCCTACAGAACCCTGGGATTTGTAGATTGGTGCGGCACCGGCCCTCTTTGGCCGAGAAGACGAAATACCATGTGAAACTACAGATCCTAGGATTCCATAGGATGGAGCAGCAGCGCTTAAAGTGGTGTCAAGGTGCATTATTTCTACTGTGTAGACACACCCTTGGGCTCCGGGGAAGCAGGGCTCAAATCATGACCCAGCCATGGGAACTTAGGGGCCCTGGCAGTGTGCATCCCAAGGTCTTGTTTCTGAAAGGGTGAATTGATGTTATTTAGTTACCTCTCTTTGCAGCTTGAGATCCAGTGTGGGGTAACGCTTTGAGCACTGGACTACGATTCTGGAGACCAGGGTTCGAATACCCTTTGCCCTGGTTCTCTCCTATGGAATCCTGGGAGTGGCGGTGTATGGATGGGTAAATAGAAATCTCAGCCTGAGAGCTAGGACCTCCCCAAACTACAAATCCCAGGATTCCATAGATTGGAACCATGGCAGTTAAAGTGGAATCATAGCGATGTAATTTTGCGTTTTGCAGGTGAGGCTCAGCTGGGATGAGAAGCAGATGGGTATATTTTTTGCAACGGAGAGTGGAGCATTCCTGGAATAAAGCAATGAAGGGCCACTGTTTTGCAGACAAGCCGGCCTCTATCCCTCTTTCTGTTTCCATGGTGACTGCGATCATCTCTTTCTCTCCTCCTTCCACCAGCTTTCCTTCTTTCTCTTCCTAGAGATGAGAGAATGGTTGGTTTACAGGAGACAAGACACCCTGAAGGGCCTTTTTCCCCTTGAAGGAAGAGCAATATATATATATATATATATATATATATATATATATATAAAAGGAGAGCTTTGGGGATAGTTTGATAGTCCTGCATGTTTGCCGCCATCTTGCAAAAAGTCACATAGGATCTTAGGATGCTCAAAAGGGAATCTTAAAGATGGCCAAACAAGGGACAGGTTCACCTCTGCAACCAAGGAATGACTGGAAGAATAGTTGCTGGAGATAAAATGTAATCGCTGTTGAATTGGTTCAATTGCAAAACTACTTTTACTGCCAAGAAGCTCCTTCCGATGTTCAACCAAAATCGACCTTCCTGTTACTTCAGACCATTAGATCTGAAAAGAACATTTCTGCTTTGAAATCCTATTTTCCATGCAGTTTTCTGCATGAAAAGTGTTGTTTTCTATGCACAACAACCCTACACGAATTTTGGACAGAATAGGTCCCAAATTGCGAATTGTTCAAAAATTGCATGTGAATTTTGCACAGAATCAGTCTTGAATTCTGAATTGCTTCCCAAAATTGCATGTGAATTTTGCACAGAATCAGTCCTGAATTGTGAATCGCTTCCAAAAACTGCATGTGAATTGTACACAGAATAAATCCCAGAATAAGTCTCAGCTTCCCTGAGAAGCAGTCTAAATATGCATCCGCGCTGCTGAAATAATCCAGTTTGACGCCACTTTAACTGCCATGGCTCAATGCTATGAAAGTCTGAGAACTGCAGTGTCTGGGAATCCAGGTGATCCAGATATCAAGTTTGGTGAGACATTTAGTCTGTTCTGCCAGAGAGCTCTGGTGTCACTACAAATCCCAGGATGTCATAGCATTGAGCCATGGCAGTTAAAGTGGTGTCAAAGTGGATTATTTCTACAGTGCATATGCAGGTCTCAGAGTTTGTCATAGCTGTTAAAAAAGGTTTGCCTGAGAAAGGGTAGAAGGGTCAACAGAAATAATAATAATAATAATAATAATAATAATAATAATACCAACAACAACAACAACAACAACAACAACAATCATTATTTGTTTCTTACTCACCTGTCCTCATGGATCAAAGTGTGAAACAGCAATGAACAACATCAGTTGAAACACATTAATTAAAACAGGCAACGGTTTATCAGGACAAACAGACGTTTTAAAACCAGATTTAAAATTCAGCATCTAAATTCACAACTTAAATGTCATTTGGACACGTGTTCCGGAACAACGTTGGATGACCACATATGGCCACAGTTTGCCCACCCTGGCTCTACCTCACGCAAGGCTGAGCCCATTATTTTTGGACAATGTACGAATAAAAGATATCAGGGATTCTGACACTGTGCCCTTGTCATTTTTCATTCATGTTGACGGCGACGGAATTTGTCACCGAACCGATGGCTTGCGCTTTTTCACCCGGCGGACTGACTCAGCAGCAAGGAGCATCGTCGGACTCAGATTCAAGGAATCCTGGCCGCCAGAACCTGTGGCTGCTTCCAAGGAGCAAGTGGCAAAGCCGCCCGCTCGGTTGTCTCCCACCATGGTAGAGAACAGCCTGGAAAAGATCCAGGGCTTGGCAGGCAGAGGCTTCGAGGCCTAGAGGGTAGAGCGGCATAAGAGGAGAAGCAGCTTGGTATGCTGGCCATCCATTAAGAAGCAAACCATGCAAGGAAATGCTCTGTGCGGGGACATACGGGGGACACAGGATGAGCAAAAAAGGCTTCTGCTTCTCCCTGTGACACAAATGCTACGACAGGCAACTCCTAATGGCCCTGAAGGCCTTGGCGGCTGGTGGCACCATGTCAATGGGGTGATTTATCCACTCCAGGTTTTAATCTGGACTCCAAAGCTCTGGAGCTGCGAGGGTTTAATTCTGGCTTTAATGGTGCTGGATACTGCCCCTAAATAGCTCTTCTTCCTCCTCTTCATCATTATCATCCTCATCTTTATTTCATAGAATCATAGAACCCTAGAGTTGGATGGGAACCCATTCTGCCATGCAGGAAGACACAATCCAAGCCTTCCCTACAGATGACTTTCCAACCTGTTTGAAAACCTCCAAAGGAGACTCCATCACCATCCAAGGCAGAATTTTCCACTCCTGAACAGCTCTTACCATCAGGAAGTTCTTCCTAACGTTTAGGCAGAATCTCGTTTCTTGTACCTTGAAACCATTGCTCCATGTCCTACTCTCTGGAGCAGCAGAAAACAAGCTTGCTCCATCCAAAATATGACATCGCTTCAGATAATGAAACATGGCAATCATGTCACTTCTTAAGCTTCTCTTCTCCAAGGCTAAACACACCTAGATCCCCAAGCTGATCCTTGTAGAGTTTGGTACTTTCTAGACCTTTCACCATTTTGATCACCCGCCTCAGACACGCGCCAGCTTGTCCACATCCTTCTTCAATTGTGGCAAAGCATGGTAGAAGAGGGTTGGATTGATTGGATGGCCCTGGGATCTCTTCCAACTCTATGGTTCTGTAATGGGAGCGGGATTGGGGTGAGTAGACACATTTGCTTCTCTAAGCACACACCTTCTCCAAACCGTATGTTTTTGGTGTAATAACTCACACTCTGTTTGCATTGGTATCCCCAGGAAATGTTGCGCCGTGTGTCCAGCGGCATGATGGATACCCACCCGTGTCGGCACACTTCATCAGCCCGATTTAAGAGCAGCGCAAGGGAAAGCTTAATGTTGCAACAGGAGATGTGGGCATCATTCCCAGAAGCCTGTCGCCGCCTGGTTAAAAAGAGGGGGGGAGGGAGCGCTGGATGAGCATTGGGAATGGAGAGGAAGGAGAAAGAAAAAGAGCAAGCAAGAAAGAACAGACAGAGAATGAGAAAAGGGTGAGGTGTGGGTGGATTTAATATGTTTTTAACCCAGGGAGAAAGTGGAGGCTGGTAGTAGCTCCCATGAATTCACGCCAGGTTTTTAAATGAAGGTTTTAAAGGTGTTCTCCAAGTCCTGAACTCCATTCCCCCCAACCATGTTCAGCACCCTGGAGATTGGCCTTCAAAGAAATTCAAAACCTGGAGTTGATTCACTGCTGCATTAATATGTGAGCCACCAGCCTGCAAAGCTGGCACTTCTCAGGTTGTTAATAAATCGGTGGTGCTCCTTGCGAGCAGATTTCTCTCCCAAGAGACAACATGAAGTCTTCTCCAGGCTCTTAGAGACAGCATAAATCTTGCTGCTACCTTTGCTTCCTTCCCTCAGCAGTCTTATTAGGGTTCTTTTGCAATTGCTCTCACCTTTTCTGGCCAAAGGTCCCTCTGCTTGAAGCATTTCAAGAATTCAGGGGCCAGCAAGGGATAGAAGAACATGGCACTGCCTAAAGGCCACATGGAGAAATGAATCTTCCAGATCATCCTACAGCTTTGTTTGATGGTTAGGGAGCCCCGTAATGGCCCAAAGTGGTCTGCCTGGCAACATGTTGCTGTTGTTGTGTGCCTTCAGGTCATTTATGACTTATGGAGACCATAAGGCAAGTCTGAGTCTGTCGTGGGGTTTTCTGGGGCTGAGATTGTGTGGCTTGCCCAAACTCACCAGTGCGTTTCCATGGCTGAGGACAAACAAATATTGGAAGTAGCCAGACATCAACTGTTGGATTTATGCAGTGGAGTTTGGTGGATTTATTTGTTGTGTTCCTTCAAGTCAATTCCATCTTTTGACAAGCCTAAGGTGAACCTATCGTACTAGTTTATCACACGAAGGAGATCGGGAGTTTATCCTGTGAATATCCTGGAAGAATCGCGTAATTACACGAAAAAGATGTCACACGACATCACTTAAAAACGGCCATCAAAGTGGTCAGAAAGAAGCATTTAATGGCCATCTTTTTATTTTCGGGACTTCAGCGACAACGCATTTCCGATATCACTTATTTGCACAATTGCATGTGATCATCATTCACGCAATTACTCACCATTTTCGCTTTCTTTGCAGGGTGCTTTAAATGCGCTTTAATCTCTCTTTAATGCTGGAATTAGCCCCAGTGTGATAAACTCCATAAAGTGGCAAAGGGTGGGAAAATGTTAACAAATCCTGTGATTCTTCAGTGAAAGGGTAGCCATTTTGTCAAAACTAAACAGTGGATGAAAAACTTTTGCTTTGTCGGATGCGGTGATCACCTGGGGAACCTTCTTCCACTGGAAATGGTTTCAAAGCTGATAGCGGAATCCCAAGGAAACGAAAACAAAGCTATCATGTTGGTTAGCGATGGTGGCATCAGGGATTTCTGTGGCTGCGCCCAACCCGAAAATCCTTAATTAAGCGGCTTTGTTAATTAGTGGAGGAAAACTGCCAGCTCTCTTTAATCCCCCTTATCCCTGGCTGCACTTGCCGGGAGGCTTGTAGGCCTTTTATCTCTTCCCTTTCGCGATCGCTGTCCGGGGGAACGGCGACAAAAACCTCCGCAATAAAAGATGTTACTGCAAATTTAACCAGACACCTAGGTTTGTCTCTGCCAGCTGATGCCGCTGGTTGCAAAATAGGATTGGCTCATCTTGAACATGGCCAGAGAAATGGATCTCCATTGGATCTCCATTGGATCAAGGATCAGTCCATGCATACTTTATATATACAGCCGCCTCTCAAAATCCGCAGACTTGAAATGCAAAGACTTGGAAATCTGCAGAGGGGCAACCATGTGGCTCACACCCCACATGCATGCATCCCATACAAGTCTATGGGCTTGTATATGCGTGAGATTTTGAACTCGTGGAAGGGTCCTGAACAGATCCCCTGCGAGTTCAAAGAGGCGACTGTATTCTTCCTTTTCCCCAGCATTGGGAGCAAGATGACTTGCAGATAAGAATGAAGACAGACAAAACATTGAAATCTGTTGCTTTTGCATCAAGCTGTTTCCTACTTATGGCAACCCTCAGGTGAACCCATTGCGGGGCTTTCTTGACAAGATTTGTTCAGAGAAGGTTTGCCCTTGCCTTCTTCCGAGGCTGAGAGAGTGAGGTTCGCCCACTTCCATAGTGGAACATCTCTTAACCTCAGGAGGTTCTTCCTAATGCTGAAGTGGAATCTCCTTTCCTGTAACTTGCATCCATTGCTTCATCTCTGGAGCACCAGGAAACAAGTTTGCTCCATCCTCAAGATGACATCCCTTCAGATATTTAAACATGACTATTAACTTTCTGTTCTCCAGGCTAAACCTACCCAGCTTGGTGGCTTCCAGACCTTTCCCCATATTGGTTGCCCTCCTTGATGCGCTCCAGCTTGTCCAGATCCTTCTTGAATTGTGGTGCCCAAAACTGGACACAATGTTCCAGGTGAGGTCTGACCAAAGCGGAAGAGGTTGACACTATGACTTTCCTTGATCTGGACCCTACACTTCTATGCTCCTGCAGGTGCCTGCCCTTCCATCCTGGTATCCATTGCTAAAGCAACCCCAAAGGAGGCCATCTAACCTTGGTTTAAAGGCTCTCCCTACTTTCTGAGCTAGTCTGCTCAACGGATCCATCGCTCTTCCCATCGAGGTGTTCTTCCTAAACTTTAGGTGGCATCTCTTTTCTTGCAGTTTGAATCCATTTGGTTTGTGACCTAGTTTCTGGAGCAGCAGAGAACAAGCTGGCTCCAACTTTCCACGTGAGATGCCTTCAGATATTTAAAGATGACGATCATGTCACCTGTCAGTCTTTCTTCAAGCTAAACATAACCCAGCTCCCTACATCGTTCCTCATAAGGCTTGGTTTCCAGATTGTTGGCCATCTGGGTTGCCCTCCTCTGGACACGTTCCACTTGCCGTGATGATCTTTGGACGTGGGAAGTAGGTCCTCTTCCACTGAGATCACCCTTCAAAATGAGATGAGTTTCTAGTCCTCAGGGTTCTGGAGAAAGAGAAATCCGTCTTTCAAAATGAAGGATGATTCTAGTCCTCATGGTTCTGAAGAAAGAGATTTCCACCCTTCAAATTGAAATAAAATCCTACTCCTCATGATTTGGAATATAAGAAGCTGCCTTACTCTGAGACAACTCTTGGTCTATCTAGCTTAGTACTGTCTAGAACAGGAATGGAAATTATATGATCCTCCAGACAGCGTTGAATTGCAATTCCCAGCATTCCTGAACTTGACCTATGCTGGCCAGGACCTCTGGCTATTGCTGTCTTCAGTTAGCCCTCCATATTCACAGTTCCCCCTCCCATGGATTCAAGCCTCTATGGCTTGAAAATCTATAAATTCCAAAAAGCAAAGCTTGGTTTTGCCATTTAATATAAGGGGCACCATTTTACTATCCATTCTATTTAAGGGGACTTGAACATCTACAGATTTTGGTATCCGTAGGGGTTCCTGGAATCAAACCCCAGCGGATACCAAGGGTCTACTGTATTTCAGATTTCACAGGAGCTATGAGATGTGCTCAATCCTATCTACAAACTGCTTTCAGCACCATGGAAGGATCTCTAATAAAAACCCAGAGTGGATTCCCTGCCCCTCTGACATGGGAGGCCTGGGCCGCAGGAATCTTACGCATCAGGAAAGTTTGCTTGGATGGTTCTACAGTTCCCGGGTTGAACCAGAGTTTGCAAATGTCTCCATTTTGGGTTGCATCTCCTCAAATCCCCTCACAAGCCAGTTGAGAAGGCAAAAATTTGGAACTCAGGCCCATCTCAAGCAGAGTGACGCCGTGCCTGGCACAAGGTGGCAATGGATTTAGGACAGGGTGCACAAGCTACCCCTAGATGGAAGAGTTTAGCCTTGGTGGCATCCTCTGAAGCTCCTCTCTTTCCCTAACTTTGCAGCCTTTTGCCTCATTTCCTCAGCTCCCTAAGAGAGCAATTTTGTATCTCTTTCTCAGCGCTGCCGCCTTCTCCCTTTCCTCCTCAAACCCACTGGAATCTTTTCCGGTGCTGAGTTTGGTTAGTGTCACTGTTGTCAGAGGGAATTTCACATGCCTAATTAAAGCTGCCGCCGGCAGGGGCTGCCGCCGATTCTCCCTGGAGACGCTCCCCTGCCTCCCGACTTCCCCGTCAAGATCAAGAGAATAAAACATTGTCACAGTTCAAGTTAACAACAACAGCAACAAACCGGCAATGGGGACCGGGCGGTGTGTGTGAGTGCGCAAAGCGAATGACAAGATTGGGGCTGGCAGCCGATGCGCCGCCAGAAGAAAAATCCACCTGCCAAAACCCGCAGCTTGGTCGCTCGGGACCAGCTCTGTGGGTCGGCACTGTCAGGTAGCTGCCAAGTTGGGAATCTCAGATCTCAGGGCCTGACTTCTCTTCCGTGAGCATCCGGAGCAAGAAGGAGACTCAGGGTGAGAGTGCTGTCTTGCCATGTAAGGAATCTCAGATCTCAGGGGCAAGGAGGAATCTCAGGGTGAGAGCTCTGCCTTGAAAAATGTGTGCGAGAGAAGTAGGGAATCTCACTTCTCAGGGCCTGGCTTCTCTTCCCCAAGCCTCAAGGGTGAGGGGGAATCTCAGCTTGAGAGCACTGTCTTGGAAAATGTGTGTGAAAGAGACACTGCCAAGTAGGAAGTCTAAACATCTCAGGGCTTGGCTCCTTTTCTCCAGCCCTCAAGAGCAAGGAGGAATCTCAAGGTGAGAACACTGTCCTGGAAAGTGTTTATCATAGAATCATAGAACCCTAGAGTCGAAAGGGAGCGCAAGGGGCCATCCTATCCAACCCATTCTGCCATGCAGGAAGACACCATCCAAGCCCTCCCTGTGACAGATGGCCATCCAGGCTCTCTTTAAAAACCTCCAAAGAAGGAGAGTCTTCCTCTCTCTGAGGCAACGTCTTCCACTGTTGAACAGTTCTTTCCATCAGGAAGTTGTTCCTAATGTTTAGGCGGACTCTTCTCTTGTAGCTTGAATCCATTGCTCCATGTCCCAGCCTCTGAAGCAGCAAGGGAAGCACAAGACTTCTCTGGTGCTCTTTTGTTCCCAGGATTTCCTGGTCTGACTGAGATATACTGTCTCTTTGCAAGGAAGCATCTATTTACAAATGCAACAGCTCTCCTTATGGGGAACCATGATGGATCAGGCCAAAAAGCCTGTATTGTCTGATGTTCTTTTTTCCAAGGCTTGAATCTGATGATGAAAATCCAACTCGGAGGCCAACAAGAAGCTCACCAAGCCTGGAAGCATGTATCTTCCATGTCAGTGGGGTAGCTACTCCGTTCCAGGTTTGAGTCTGAACCCATTCCCTCCAAAGTAGGTTCAGTGCTTGGTGTAACCTCTTTAAATTTCGGTCTAAAACCCAGAGCAGATCTCTTTCTCTCTCTCTCTCACACACACACACTCACAAACACACTCCTGCTGCTGCTCTCTCAAACACAAATCCGAGAAGCAATTGGTAGCTGCTGCTGATCAATTTTGCCCAGAGGCGGCTGGTGGATGACAGGCAGCAAGCGTGAGCCGAGAGAGGCCCAGGGAAAAGCTGCACAGTTAATTTGTGTCTGTCGGCACGCTCCAGTCAAGGAGGTGAGGGAGATGAATTTCTTTTTATTTCCCACCCCCAGGGCAGAGAAGGAGGAAGAACATGCTCGGGTTGTGCGGCTTGAGCCTAGCAATCGACCTGGGATGTGCATGGTTCGATCCCCGGCTCCTGCTAATGAGGGATCCGATTACCATTTTTATGATCGGAGAAGCAAGTTGCGCAGGCAAAGCTGGGCAATGTTTGCCATGCCTGGGTGGTGGCGGGCACGAAGTGTAGCTTGTGCCGTGGCCGATGATGGCTGAGATCTGCTTATTATTGGCGGAGATTCAATATCACGGTCTTACAGATTCATAACTGTGTTGCAGAAATGCAATGAAACCCTTTTAGTGAATAGTGATGATGGCCATCCAAGCAGGCACTGGCAAGAGTGCTCCCATGCGCAGCTTGTGCTGTCGCCAATGATGGCTGAGATCTGCTTATTATTGGTGGAGATTCAATCAACACAGTCTTACAGATCCATAACTACATTGCAGGAATGCAATGAAACCCTAATAGTGGATTGTGATGATGGCATCCAAGGAGGCACTGGCAAGAGTGCTCCCATACGCAGCTTGTGCTGCAGCCGATGATAGCTCATATATGCGCATATTTTTGGCAGAGATTCGACATCACAGTCTTATGGATCCATAACCACAATGCAGAAATGCAACAAAACCCTGTTAGTGAATTGTGACAACAGGCATCCAAGCAGGCAAGGGCAAGAGTACTCCAGTGGCTGAGATCTTCATATTATTGGTGGATTTGATGTCACAATCCTTCAAATCCACTACTACGTTGCAGAAATGCAACAAAACCCTGTTAGTAAATTGTGACAGGCGGGTAAGAAATAATATCATCTTTCCTGAATGAGGAATCCATGGATAAGGAGGGCTGACTGTGGTGATGATGATGATGATGATGATGATGATGATGATGAGCAATTTTAAGAGGTTACACCAAGTGCAGCAGCTTTGATAGCTCCTTTAGAGTTCATACTAAAGCTCAGAATGGATTCACCTTCCCATTCATTCTCATGGAAGCCACCACTTGTCCCATGGTTTTATTGGGGGTCTGCCTATGGAGCAGAAGGCCTGTTAGAGGGACATTTTTGCCGAAACAACAACCCCAAACCCTTGAACCAATTCTCCATCCTCAATCCATCAGTTCTCTTTTCTGCTCAAGGCTGCATTAATTCCAGCTTCTTGATGGCTTCTTCCCTTCTCTCCTGCCTTCCCTTCTCCCCATTTGGTATTGACATTAACCGCGTCTCCAGGGTGCTCAGAAACCTCGGCAGCCCCAAGGCATTGAATAATCTTGACAGCCTGGCCAGGCTTGGTATTCTCTGATAATGGTCAGCTCCTGATCTCCCGTGATTCCTTGCACCGCCTTCGCTTTCCAAGCCATAATGAGGCTCCTACCTAATTCCTTTCGCCCGATGCTAAAAGATAAATACAGAACGCACACACGCGAGAGAGAGAGAAATAAAAAAATAAGGACAGGGAAGGGAGGAAGAAAGCGTGTTCGGCATTTCCAAAGAACATCTCAGGTACACCTTTGCCATCTGTTCCACTTTCAGGGTGGCAGGACTCTGATATCAGACAAGGTGAGGCAGTGGCTTCATGGAGCAGATGGCGGTGGCAGCAAAGGATTGGAGGGACAGGCCTGTGTGACCATCAGCCTACCTTGTGTAAGATAGATTTCAGGTGCTGCTAAGTGTATAGTGGTTTGAGAGTTGGACTATTGCTCTGGAGACCAGGGTTGGAATCTTTCGTTGGCCATGGAAACCCATTGGGTGACCTTAGGCAAGTCGCACGCTCTCAGCCTCAGGGGAAGGCCATGGCAAACCTCCTCTGAACCAACCTTGGCGAGGAAAGGGAGGTTCACTTTAGGGTTTCCTTAAGTCGGACATGAATCGGAGGCACACAGCAACAACAGATGCGCCGCATGCTACCTGTGCATCCCAGATGATGACCTCTGAGCTGCATGGAAGATATGGGAAGAGGGGTCAGGTCCAAAGGGCTGGTAGCGGTCAGAGTTTCTGCAAGCTGGCAGGCGGCAGATGCCAACACAGCACACCGTCGGCTTGGTTCTGCAACAGAGACATCTGGAACGGCCAAACCGGGGTCCCAGTGGGCGTTGTTAAGAGCTTCATTACTGCTTCTAGCAGCTGGATGCAGCTCCGAGCTGGTGATTAAAGAGAAGAGTGTGCTCCTTCTCCTTTCTTTCCCTCCCTTTCCCGCTCTCTTTTTCCAAAAATAATTGGGAAAAGACCCGGTGTGCAATTGTTCCGTGTTCGTCTCCAATTTCCTTCAAAATCCCATTCACTTCTTTAGCAGTGGATCAAATGATAGGGAGAGAAAAAGCAAGTTGGGGTGGGGGAGAGTCTGTTCATACTACACAATTATGGCCCTGTGATTTCCCCTTCAACTGTCATGGCTGCATCCTAGGGAATCCTGGGGCTTGTAGTATAGGGAGGGGGTACTGAGACAAAGGAATGGGTCCATCAGGCCTGGTTTCCCATGAGGAGCCAAGGTGGTCAAACTGAGGTTGTTGTACGGAAGGTGCCAAAAAGTTTTCGGCTCAACCACCCGTTTCCCAAATCTGAGCATAATTTGGTCACTGTAGCTTGGAAGAATGTTCTTTCGTATTGTTGTTGTTGCTGTATGCCTTCAAGTTATTTCCGACTTCTGGCGTCCCCAAGGCAAACCTATCATGGGGTTTTCTTGGCAAGGTTTGCTCAGAGCAGGTTTCCCTGGGCTCCTTGCACAAAACAACAATGAAGTCCCAAGAAGAAGGTCAGCCATTTCTCCCCTCGTATAAAAATTGTTAGAAGTGCCACAAATCTCCTTTTAAGAAAGAAAGAAAGAAAGAAAGATCAGTTTAATTGCTACCCATTCATCTTTCCATCAATCTTCCTTCCTTCCTTCCTTCCTTTCCTCCCTCCCCTGCTTCCT
Source organism: Sceloporus undulatus (assembly GCF_019175285.1). Taxonomy (NCBI): domain Eukaryota; kingdom Metazoa; phylum Chordata; class Lepidosauria; order Squamata; family Phrynosomatidae; genus Sceloporus; species Sceloporus undulatus. The sequence goes on from NC_056528.1 coordinate 26,116,039, forward strand.
CCTTTCTTCCTTCCTTTTTCCTTCCTCCCGTCTCCATTCCCCCCCTTTAACCCCCCGCTGAGAGGCTCACAGGGGGACAGGGGGACTCTGTCTTGCCCCGTGTGTTTGATGAATTATTTATAATGCAGGTGACCTCATTCATTCAGACTGATTTTCCAGTCTGTCACTCCAATTATGGTCCATTCCTTGGAAGGGGACAGCGGTGGAGGGGGAGAGAGTGGGAGGCAGAAGAATCCCAAACGGTGAGTTTCTTATCATGACTTCAGCTCACTTGTCACTTTGGCAGATGATCCGCCGGACAGAGGTGCCCCTCGACTCGCCTTCCTTAATAATTAAAGCCGGGCTGATCTGGGCTTCAAGCGTGGCCTTGTCTTCTCGCCCACTCGCTCCCTGCCCTGTTATTTCATTACTTCTTCTTTGTTCCAAGGCAGGACACGTGTGCACATGTGCAAAGATCCTGACACTACAGAAAGGTTCAGAGGCACATTTTGCACACTGCTTCATTGGGGAGAGAAAGCGAGTGCAGAATCTGGGGGCGGGGGGATATATTACAGTACTAAGGCTGGGGTTTTCACAGTGGCATCATTAGAGTTGGCATCACCCAGTGAAGTAACCCATTGCATCACACGCACCCCATTGACTTCCTCCCATACCACACTATTTGTTGTTAACCACTCTCGAGTCGATCTCGACTCATAGCGGTCCTGGGGATGAAACATCTCCAAGATTCGGATGAGATACCACAAGATTCGGATGAGATACCTCCAAGATTTGGATGAGACATCTTCAAGATTCCCTATCTTCCACTATTATTCTTAGTTCTTGCCACTTCATACCCATGACCTCCTTAATAGATTCCATCCATCTAGCATGCGATTCTCCAATGTTTCTTCTTCCTTCCACCTTTCCTAGCATTACTGTCTTTTCAAGTGATCCATGCCTTCTAATGACATGGGAGATTATCAGACGGGGGATGGAACATCCTTGGCCCGTACTTTCCCCGTTTTTATAACACGATTGTGAGAAGATTTTCATACACGTGTCCTGTCATTAAACTGTGATTGACTGTGATCGCATGAAAGACTTTCGCATGACATTGCGCTGATCCTGTCATTGTCCTGTCAGGTCCTGGAATTGTCCTATCTTTGCCCTTCATTTTGCATTAACGAAAGAACACATTAGTGCAATTCCACTTCACTGACAGTTTAATGACAGCATCAGCGCAAATGTATGAGTGTCTTTCGCGTGATCTCTGTCACGGACGAGATAAGGACGAGTTTCGCTCCTGTCTTCCATCTGATCACGTCCAAAGTACAACAGCCTCAGGTTGATCATCTTGGCTTCCCGGGAGATTTCAGGTTTGATCTGTTCAAGGACCCATTTATTGGTTTTTTGGCCATCCATGATATCCTCAGCACTCTTCTCCAGTACCACATCTCAAATGCGTTTATTCTCTCTCTATCCGTTTTCGTATTGTCTAGTTCTCGCATCTGTACATGATAATGGGGACTACAGTTGCTTGTACGCTTCTAACTTTCATGCTCAGTTGTGTATCTTTACTCTTTAGTTCTTTCACAGCTGACCTTCCCAATCCTAATCTTCTTCTCATTTCTTGGTGGCAGTCCCCATTTTGATCTATGTTTGCTCCAAGGTATAAGAACTCTTTCACCATACAGAATCCTTAGTCATGTTTTGGTACTCATGTTACCCGTAAATTGTAATTGACATAGGTTACTCAATGTCGCGGGAATAGTTGTGACGGAATCAACTAGCATGTTAAAATTACACCTTTAAATTTACAATAGAGCAATAGCAAGTACATTTCTATACCGCTTACCGGTGTACTATGCTGTTTACAAAGCGTAAGCTAATCCTATGCACCGCCATATATTGCTGAATAATGGGAATAGTTGTGGCTTAAGCAACTAGCATGTTAAAATTACACCTTTAAATTTACAATATCATACGAACAGTCTGGATGTATTTAACTGTATATAGTTTCATATGGTCCAAATGAAAATTTGATAAGATGGGATGGTGTTTTAAAAAAAAGTCGAAAAGAATAATATTTTAATTTTAAAACAAACACACAGCTATTTCTCTCTGTTTTTCAGGATTGCATTGGATCTGTTATGCTTGCCAAAACTCCCTCCTTCCTTCTCCTCCTTCCACAAGTTTCTTTTCTCTTATATGCAGCATTGACAGTGTCCTGGACAGAAAAAACTCAGGATTTGCAATGATCCGACCCAATCCTTGGAGAATTAGTTTGGAAACATTTCCCTTCAAGTTTCATTTTTGGCCATCGGCTCTCCAGATCTTCACACTCCATCTTGAAGCGCTTTGGGGAGACGCTTTGTTTGGCGCATGGGTCAACGTGACCGCACCAGTTGCCTGAGCAGATGGAGAGATGTACCACCAGATATATCTTTGTTGCAAAGTGTGAGTGTTTGATTGTTCTTAGCAGGTTTTCACGCTCAGTAAAGAAACCGGAGTGTTTGCTTTCCATTCTTTCTCTCCTGCTGCTGTCCCCAAGTTAATGTTGTTTCATCCTCGATGCTTACTTATGTAAAGCTGAATGTGCCAACGGCTTTTATTTACCTGGCCTTCACGGACAGCACAAGGGGATCGAAATTACAACAGGGGTATAAAACTCTGCTTCTCTCTTCTTCATATACAAGGTCAAAAAAAATTAAACAAATTCCATAATATTCTCTCTGCCGTGGATGAAAAATACACCAGAAACTTCTATACAATTTTCTCTTTGATGTTGCAAGGCAATTCTTCTGCAGACAATTTATATTCTCAAATCCTGGCACAGCCTTGGAAACCCATTGAGTGACCTTGGAAAAGTCACACTCTCTCAGCTGCAGAAGAAGGCATACGCAAACCCCCCTCTGAACAAATTTCGCCAAGCAAACCCAATAGCATGGCCTTATGGTCGCCATAATTCAGAAACAACTTGAAGGCAAGCAACAGCAACTCTCCTAATTCCACACGGCATGAAAGGCGCTCTTTCATGCACAAAATATCTGTTACAAGGTTCAGCATGTATTGTGTATTTGCTCAGAATCTGTTGTATATGTTTGTGTGTCACAAGGCCGTTATTCTTTGCAGACTTTGTTGTACGGCTTTATATTCTGAAAGTCAATTACAGTTCCGTACAGAATGTGTTATATATGTTGGTATTCTGCAGAAGCAATGATTCTGCACAGAATTTTATGCATTTGTATCCTGCGAGGCAGTAATTCTGCACAGAATATGTTGCATGGATTTGTTTATAGCAAGGCAGTAATGCTGCACAGAATATGTTGTACGGATTTGTATGTTGTATGTGGAAGTGCTGTCGCGCCATCCTATGAAATCCTGGGGTCTGTAGTTTTACAAGGTGTTTAGCCTTTTCTGTCCAAAAGTGATGCTGCCTCCGTAAACTACAAATCCCAGGATTCTTGGCCCTTAAAGCGGTGTCAAACTGCATTATTTCTACAGTGTAGCTGCACCCCTAGGTTCTACTCATAATGTGATGCATTCTGATTTCAAGCTATTCAGAAAGTCACTAAAGCAAAAAGATGGTTGCACAGAAGTGCGTAAGGAGGGAAGGCGGGTGCTCCTTTTTTGCTCTCCAAAAACCTTGGCCTTTTTTGAGCTGAGAAAATGTTTTATAGATCTGTGGACAAAGGGATTTATTCCTCTTGGAGGGAAGCTTCTAGTTAAGAGTTTCTTCACAGGGGAGCGGAAGTGAGCTCTGCGCACGAGCCGGCTCTGTACCGAGGAGGACGAGACAGAGCAATTTGCAATGTTTACCAACAGCTGTCTGAGAAACACTTAGGTTTATGAAGTGTGTGTTGTAAATTTTCCAACAGCTGGTGCGGTAGGGGAGAACGGGGAGATAAGGGCATGGATTGCACCATCTTCAACTTCCATCTCCACCATTTTGCAGGTATCCTACAAGAAAAAAAAAAGGAAAGAAAGAAAGAAACCCGGGCTTGATGGAGCAATGGCACATCTCCCCACTATCAGTTAAGTACTGTTCTGTTCTTTAGCCGTTGGCATCCTCCTTCTTTCTAAACACATCCCTTTATATTTGCGGCTTTGATATTTGCGGCTTTGATTATTCACGGATTTGATTAATATGTTCTCTTTAGGAATCTCTAGGTCCTCCATGCTCAGCTTTAACTAAACGTTGCACTGAAAGACCTAGAGATTCCTAGAGAGAACACTCTCCTAGGCCTTTGGAGCTCCTCCAGCCCAGTTCTATGGTCAGTGTCTGTTGGAAGTTGACCACAGAGTTGCCCTGGAGGACGTAGAGATTCCTAGAGAGGTGTCCTCTCGGGTAAAAACATGAGGGTTTTGTTATTTGCGGTTTTTTCCATATTCACAGGGGTCTTGGTGCTCCCAACCCTAGGGAATAGGGAGGGGCAAGTGTATTTGGCATTATTTGGTATACAGCAGGACCATGCATTATGCGAGGGATCCATCCTGGGACCCTTTGCATAATATGATTTTCATGTATAATCTGGTACTTCAATGTGTAATGCTACTTCTCTTACCTGAAATGAACAGCTGCAACAAAAGGGGTTCTCTGTAGGCCTCTTCTACATTGTGGTTCTATGGTATGCTTTCATTGGAAGTTAACCATAGAGTCGTGCTGGAGGAGCTAGAGAATCCTAGGGGGAACGCTTCTCTAGGCACGTTCAAGGTCCTCCACTTTAGGGTCAACCTCTGGAGCAAATATACCATAAAATCACACTTGAGCATCCAGAAAATGCCTAGAGAAAACTTTTCCCCCCCTGGCATATCTAAGTGAACCTGTACTATATAAATACATATTCTCTCTAGGCATTTTTCTTAGGTCCTCCAGTGCAATTTGTGACATGCTTCCATCAGAGGTTGACCATGGAGTTGCTACTGTACTTCTGGATTTAGCCCTGACGTTGGATGCTCAGTGTGGTGGCCAGGAGTGCATTTCCATAGATAGATAGATAGATAGATAGATAGGCAATATAAAACCTGGACTTGTTTCTTTTTCTGGTTGCTTTGCTTCCAGCTTCACTCTGTTCCCGCTTAAGCCCTCTCTTCCTTTCTACATGCTGCACTATTCCCTACTGGATCCTTTTTCCTGGGCTCTGCTTTCAAGCTTCTAGTCCTTAAGGTTAAAAATAGCTCACCCTGAGAATACATCCTTTCTCATCCTTCCCTCCTCCCCTTTTCACATATAAGAGATGCCAAGCCGGAGGGAAGTCATGAACCTCTCCATTATAGACCTATGCTTGCTCTCTCCCTCTCCCCAAATTGCTTCCTCCTCCATTAATGGCCCATTTCTTTTAATGAACTCTTGAGCGCCGGAAGCTTCTCTGCACCCTAATGAACCTTCCTAATCATGGTGTGAGATGCGTGTGTGTGTTTGTGTGAACCTAGGTGGAGGTACGACTGTGTGTGTGAGGGGTTAATCTCATTGTGTAGCATCTATCCCTTTTGAAATAATGCCCTCCCAGGGCCTTCATGCCCCTTACAGATGGCCATACTCTGAATCAATCTGCTTTCTCATCTATTAAAGTGATGGATCCCAGGCTGTCAGCGGAGTGGTGCATCTGCTCTGACTTTTAGCAAACTGTCCTAGGTGGCGAAACGTCTCCCTGAAATACACTCATCCCTCCATATTTGTGGCTTTGATTATTCACGGATTTGATTAACATGTTCTCTCTAGGAATATCTAGGCCCCCCAGTGCAACTCTGTGGTCAACGTTAACTAAAAGTTGCACTGAAAGACCTAGAGATTCCTAGAGAGAATACCCTACTAGGCATTTGTAGTTCCTCCAGCCCAGTTCTATGGTCAGTGTCTGTCGGACGTTGACCACAGAGTTGCACTGGAGGACCTAGAGATTCCTGGAGAGGTGTAATCTCAGGTAAACAGTGTTGTGTTTTTGTTATTTGTGCTTTCCCCCCATATTCACGGGGGTCTTGTGCCCCTAACCCTAGCAAATAGGGAGGGACAAGTGTAGTTTTGGCACTCTGGATAGCTCCTTCAAAACTATTCCTTTGTTCGGCACCTTGGATAGTTCCGAGACGGGAAGAGTGGGTTTTCCAATCATCTGGAATGGATTTGATTTTAAAAGCATTCATGCTGGCATAAGTCACATGCAGGATTCTGCTCTGCCTCTATAGCAGCCAACCCAATGCCCCTATGGGAAACTTAGAAGCATGAAATACAATATGACCCCTGTATCCCTGGGGGTTATGTTCCAAGATGCCTCATGGATACCTGAAATCACAGATAATAAGAATCCCTGTTATTGCCAATGAGACAAACAACTTAGGGCCATGCATACCATAGAAACATTCTAAAGGACCCAGAAATGCTTCTCTAGGCATTTCTAGATCCTCCAGCATGAAACATGGTACACTTGGGCCAGAAAGTTGAACCATAGAATTACACTGGAGGACTGAGATATCCCTAGAGAACACTTCTCTGGGCACTTAGATCCTACACTATAGTATGCTTGGGCCAGAGGGTGACCATAGAATTGTACTGGAAGACCAAAAATGCCTAGAGAGAACACTTCTCTAGGTGTTTTTAGGTCCTCCAGCATGATTATAGGGTATGTTTGGGCCAGAAGTTGAACCATAGAATCATACTAGAGGACTTAGAAATGCCTAGAGAGAACACTTCTCTGGGCATTGCTAGGTCCTCCAGTGCAATTCTGTGATATGCTTGGGCTGTAAGTTGACCATAGAATCATAGTAGAATTGACTAGAAAGGCATAGAAATGCCTAGAGAGAACACTTGTGTAAACATTTTTAGGTCCTCCAGCATGATTCTTGGTATGTTTGGGCCACAGAATTGCACGGGAGGACATAGAAATGCTAGAGAGAACACATTTTTTCCAGATGTAAATAAGTGAAACTATTAGGAACCCCTCCTAATATAATGTCATCTGCAGATTTGGTAAGCATGCCCTCTATTCCATCGCCCACGAAAGAAAACAGGGGAAAAAAATTAGAATACATTCCAGTCCAGAAAGGAAACCAGAGAGAGGAAATTGCAGCGATATCCAAAGCACCCCTTCTTTAACTGGGGAAGAGTGTAGCTTCCACCCAACTCCGTCTCCCCGCAGCTCCTCATTTATGCCATTCCTCTGTCCTTCTTCTTCATTTCCAGCTGGCACATCAATGGGACAGTAAAACCAGCAAGGACGCCTGAGTGCTACAGACAGAAAAATCATCCCTGGCAACATTAAAAAAAGGGCATAAAAGTTCATGGCCGTCCCCCGGGTGGTAATTAATGGCACCGTAAGAACCGGGGAGGGGGAAAGAGAGAGACCAAGCACCCGCACTCGCCAAATGAGCTCACTGCGGCTAATGTTATTACTTACTTCACTGAGCTAAGTAACTCTATGGAAGTGTAGGTCATCTGCCTGGACTTGGTAGGAAGCCACACGCTATTAGGGAGCGGAGTTTACTGGCATTAGTCAAGCGAGTCGGAGGGAGCCCGGTGGTAGCGGAGTTGCATAGGAGACCTGGTCATCGTGGGAAATGGAGAGCTGAGAAGACTGACAACGGAGGAGGAAAAGGATGTTATTTATCTCTTGTTGTTGTGGGCCTTCAAGTCACTTCCAACTTTTGGCAACCCTACATTTGCCCAAGGTCACCCAGTAAGTTTCCATGGCTGAGTGGGTATTCGAATCCTAGTCTCCAAAGTCAGAGTCCAGTGATGAAACCACAAGGCCACATGTCATCTCAAGATTGTTCTATGGCCCTCAGATTCGCCACCTTCCCCAGACCACCAATTTCCGGGCTAAAATGAGGTTTGAACGTCCTCGGCCAAAAGTCTCCAGAAGCAGCAGTGGATCTTTGAAATAGGTTACCCACCCACCCACCCCCCATAAACTCCACCAACATACAGTGGCCAAGCTCGACTGTAGTTGCATTGGATGATGGAACTATTGTTGTTGGTTGTTGTTGTGTGCCTTTAAGTCGTTTCCAACTTATGGTGACCCTAAGGCAACCCTATCATGGAACCATCTCCTTCCCACCAAAAAACCAACTGTTTCTTCCTGGTTGCCCACCAAAGATGCAGGGAGATGGAGCATTGGGGCATTTTGTAGACCATCATTTTTAATGCCAAGCCATCTCCTAGGGCTGTGGTTCCCAACCTTTGATCTTCCAGATGTTTTGGAATTCATCTCTCATTCCTGACAAGTTGGCTGGGGGCTTCTGGGATCTGACTTCCAAAACAAATGGAGGACCAAAGATCCAGAACCACTGCCGCAGGGCTTATTAATACAAATTACCCCTTTCTGTGTCGGTTGTTGTGGTGGTGGTTGTGTGACGTCAATTCTTTTCTGATGTACGGCAACCCTAAAGGGCTTTCTCGGCCAGATTTATTCTTGTCCACACATATCCTTGTTTTCATCTGTGAAATGTTGGGGGAGTGTGATACATTCAAGCAACACCTGTCCAACACAACACAAAAATGCACAGTTTATCCAAGGACGCCAGATATCCAAGAGACAGTCAAAAGACCTGAAATGCCTTCCGGAGCAAGAGCAGGGGGAAAAAAGAGGCAAGGTTCTTTACCAATCTCAAAGGCTGAGTGGAGATGTTATGCTGGGTAGCGGAGGTATGTATTAATGCTTTATTTCTCTCTCAGTGTGCGCCTGTGAACTCAAGCATGGAATCACAGTCATCGGTGGAACCACGCTAAAACCAGCCAGCTTGCTGGCAAGCAAGGAGCGAAAAAGGATGAGAAAGCAAACGCCTGGCCTTATCACATCTGAGACGAAATGGAGCCAGGGGAGGCAAGGCTGGGTTCCCTGGCCATACGGTTCATCCGATAAATCTTTGATGAACAAGAGACAGCAAAAAGCCATTTGATCATAGGCTGCGATAGAGTGGGGCGGGAGTTGCCAAAGATATAGTGAAGGCAGAAAGGAGTAACTCTGGCCTTCCCTGCATCCAGGTGGCACAATGCAAAGGGATGTACAAACTTCTCTTTCTACCCAGCCTGTGTCATTTGGATAGGTATTGCAAATTTCTATGTTGCGTCCCCTCAAGTCCTTTCAAACTTATGGCTGCTGTCATAAGGAGAACCTATTACAGGGGTTTTCTTGGCAAGATATGTTCGGAGAGGATATTATTTTAACTTTTGCATGTTTTCAAAATCATTTTATGTTGTATTAATTGTGACTGGTTTTAAAACTGCATTGTAGATTTTGGTCTACAATGATTTCTTTCTGTGAGCCTCTTTGGATCTCGTTCTGAGAGAAAGGTGGCATATACAGTCAGCCCTTTGCACTTGCGGCTTTGACTTTTGCAGATCTGATTATTCATGGATTTGATTAATATGTTCTCTCCAGGTCCTCCCGTGTGAATCTGCCAGAAGTTGGTCCTAAAGTCACACTGGAGGACCTAGAGGTTTCTAGAGAAAACGTTCCTCTAGACAGTGTGATTCTAGGGTCACTTTCTGGATGTTGACCATAAAGATGCACTGGATGACCTAGAGATTCCTAAGTGTCCCTTGAGGTTTAAAAAAATGTGTTTTTTAGATTATTATTTGGAGGTTTTCCAGTTTCACGAAGGTCCTGCATCCCAATCCTAGTGAATGTGAAGGGCCCATTGTAAATAAATAAACAAACAAAATAAAATAATAATAAAAGCATCAATTGTCCCACCACCTTCAAGGACTGCTCCATGTAGACCATATCACAGTGGTCTAGCCTGGATTTCATAAGGGCATGGATAACTATGGCAAAGTTAGATTTCTCCAGGTAGATCCAACCCAGGCCTAATCAGCCTTATTTAAGATGATGGAGGGCATGTCTACACTGGTCATTTAAACCAGTTTCCACCTGCCCTCGCATAGCCCTGTCTTCATGACACAAAGCCAAAGGCCCAATTTGACTGTGGACTACCGTTACATGAGAAGAGCAGTTATGTAGTGAATCCAGGCCATCCCTCCTTTAATTCACTTTTTAAAAAGTCACAATTCACCTTGGATCTTCCCAGAAAATCTGGAGCACTCTGGAGCAACACCAGGTGGCTGTTTACACAGTGTCCTGCTGTGTTGCCCACCAGCAGAAAAGTGAATTGATCTTCTCTGAGGTCACAACAAGGTGCCTTTCCATGTGATTGAGGGTGGGTGCCTCGTTTTCAGAGTGGGTGCCTAATTTTCAGGGTGAATGCCTTGCTTTCTGAGTGAGTGCCTCCTTTTCAGGCTGGATGCCTCATTTCAGGTTAGGTGCCTTGTTTTCAGAGTAGGTGCCTCAATTTCAGGGTGGGTGCCTCATTTTCAGAGTGAGTGCCTCGTTTTCATTGTGGATGCCTTGTTTTCTGGGTGGATGTCTCATTTTCAGACTGGGTACTTTGTTTTCTGTTTAGGTGGCTTGTTTTCAGAGTAAGGTGCTTCATTTTCGGAATGGGTGCCTCGTATTCAGAGTGAATGCCTCATTTTCAGGGTGGGTGCTTTGTTTTTGGGGTGGGTGTCTTGTTTCCAGGGTGGGTACCTTGTTTTCAGGTTAGGTGCCTCGTTTTCAGAGTTAGGTGCCTCATTTTCAGGGTGGGTGCCTTGTTTTGGGGGTGGATGTCTTGTTTTCAGGGTGGGTACCTTGTTTTCAGGTTAGGTGCCTCATTTTCAGAGTTAGGTGCCTCGTTTTCAGGGTGGGTGCCTCGCTCCCTGGCTGAATGCCTCATTTTCAGAGGAAGTGACTTGCAGCAGTGGGTGACAAAGAGGGATGAATGTGTAGATAGCTGTCCAGCATTACTCCGTGTAATGGAGGGAATTAGGGTCCGCCTTGGAGCCAAAATACTTCAGGCTGCTCCCAAAATATTCTACCCGGTGTAGATCCACCTTGAGTTAGGGGACACTGCTTATTTTCATCTCCTGCCGGCCACATTCAAAGCAGTCCCTTGCCTCGAGGTGGATTCTCTCCAGCTCCATTTCCAGTGCGAATAACTCCTCTCTGCTGGCTGCTTGCAGGTCGAGAAGGTCACCATCTCACTGAACTTAGCTGCTCCTTTTGCAGGGCTAAATCCATATCTTCTTGTCAGATAAAGTCACTCGTCTGGAAAGAAAGGGAGAGAGAGAGAAAAAAAAGGCCTGCTCAGAATTGTTGATAGGGCAGCCCCGGGTGAGTGGATCTTGTGAATTTTAATTCAGGAAAGAAGAACAGATGTCGCAGGAGCGGGGAGGTGATGGTAGAGGGAGACAGCTGCTGCGTCTCCTAAGGACTTTGCATTACTTGGTAAGGTGTGTGTGTGTGCGTGCGTTTGAGGAAATCATACCACCAGGCTTCTGTGCAAAGGAGACCATGCAACCTGTCAAAGCAGCCAAAGAGGCGCTCCTAGGCACACTCATGTGCACCGCAATGCAAGAGGCGATCTGTTTTGTTCACTTCTTTGTTTCCCATTATCTTTCGCTCGCTTTCCAAAGCTCGAGTTCCCTTTTCTGTCTTGTAGGTGCCGGAGGAATACAAGAAGATCATTTCTTTTACCAAGTGCGGAGACACGGACGAGCAGAGATATTGCAGTTGTCATATGGAGTCCAGATGACTTTGACTTATCATCAACTTATGAAGGGGAGACCTCCAAGATACCTGGTCATGAACTGGCCTACTTAGGTCTTGCAAACTCAGGGCAGCCATGGCATCCTTGATGGAGTCAATCCATCTCTAGTGTAGTCTCCATTTTCTACTGCCTTCTACTTCACTCCTTTCCAATGAGTCCCATCATCTGAGAGAGAGAGAGAGAGAAGAGCGGCCAGGCACAGCTCCATCATGCTTTGGATTGGCACATTTTGATGCTCCGGGAAGCTTTGTGAGTGGTTGTAATGCACACGTAGCCTGAAACTGCATCAAAATTGAGGAGTGGAGGGCTTCAAGGAGCACAAAAATGGAGTCTGGGGTCATGTTTATCTACTTCTAATCTAAATCATGTTTGTCTTGGCCTGGGATCTAGGAGCCTTAGTATATCAAAAGGTAAACATGAGTCAAAAGCAGCTTAAAAAGCCAATATTAATAGTAGAAGCCTTGAGTTGGAAGAAACCCCCAAGGGTCATTCAGTCCAACCCCAAGACACAATCAATACAACTCTGACAGACAGCAATCCGACCTCTATTTAAAAACCTCCAAAGAAGGAGACTCCACCATTCTCTGAGGCAGCATCTTCCACTGTTGCATTCTTACAGTCAAGACGTTCTTCCTGATGTTTAGGTGGAATCTCTTTTCCTATAGTTTGAATCCATTGCTCTGGGTCCTGGCCTCTGGAGCAGAAGAAAACAAGCTTGCTCCATCCTCAATCTGACCTCCCTTCAAATATTTAAACGGTGCTACCATATCACCTCTTAACCTTCTCTTTTCCAGGCTAAACATCCCCAGGTCCCTAAGGGTTTGGTGGTTTCCAGACCTTCCACCATTTTGGTTGCCCTCCTCTGGACGCGCTCCGGCGTGTGCACATCCTTCCTGAATTGTGGTCCCCAAAATTGGACACAATTTTCCTAGTGAGATCTGACCAAAGCAGAAGAGAACGGCACTATACCTTTCCTCATCCTTCCCTCCCGCTGCTCTGGGAAGAAAATTGCCCATTCAAATTCATAAGAGCCATTAATGGGAAGGGAAACGGCGCGCTCTCGTTGTGCCGATGACAAAATGGGCGAATTAGGTATTCATTACGGCTTGAGAGATTGGCAAACTTTGTATTTAAATCTCCATCTCCGGAGGAATGGGTTCCATCTGGGTGACACAGTAATAAGCTGTCGATTAACCCATTCAGCGCCAGAGCAATGGAATGGGAATCTAGTTTATGATGGTTGGGCACAATTTTTTTGACTTGGTCGCCCGTTTAGTAGATGGTGGGAATGCTTTGAAGGGCCTAAAGATGATAAAAAGTCCCTAAACTGAATCAGATTGTGGTTCACTCTAGGAATGGAAAATGGGTTTCCTAGCCAGTTTTTTGCACCCAGAAAGGCCTTGTTCCTGAAACCACTGCTTTTTAATGTAAAATTGCTCTGGATTTTTGCATGAAAACATATTTTGAACAGATATGTCAAATCCACATGCAATTCTGGAGAATCTGGAAACCAAGCTTGGATATGTTTAGCTTGGAGAAGGCAAGGCTGTAGAATGAATACAGTTTGACATCACTTTAACTACCATGCTTGCATGCTAGGGAGTTCTGGGATTTGTAGTTTTGGGAGCGTTTTAGCCTTCTCTGTCAGAGAGCTCTGGTGCCACAACAAACTCCAAATCCCAGGATCCCATAGGATGGAGCCATAGCAGTTAACGCAATGACAAACGGCATTCATTCCTCAATGCGGCAGCAGCCAACGTCCCACAGATATGCTTCAAGAACTGTGTGGTTTTCGAAGGCTTTCTCACCACAGGAAGATAATTGCTAAAATTACTTGTTGCTTCCTTTGATAGGAAACTTTGGAAGCATCCCCAGAACAGAGGACAAACCTTGCAAGCGCAGAAAGCAGTCAGAGAAAAGAGAGATTGCTGTAGAGGTGGATAGAAATGACTGATAGTTGAAAATAAAAAGAAAATGAGGGGAAGAAAAAGCTGCTCATGGAAAGCTCCTTTAATGTCTGAAGTCGAACCAAGAGTAGAGTCACTGTAAGCCTGGACATGGTGCAAATTCTCTCCAGATATGCGCAAAGGCACCATAGCAATTTTCTTTCCTCCCCTTCCTCCACTTAAATGGCAAAATGAATAAAGCATTCCAGATCCCAGCCAAGGATGGCATCCAAGTGGCTCGGGTGTTAGAAAAAAAATCCCCGCCTGCTCTGCTGTGACGTGAACAGATGGGTGCCTCTGGCGACGCAGCGCTCCCGATCTCGCTCGGTAATGAGTCTCTCCGCTTGGCTTGGGCCACATGCTCCTCTGAATGAAAGAGGTGGGACCCCGGCACACCGAACACACGAAGAAGGTGGCGCAGAGGGAGAATCAGCCACCCAGTCGGAAAAACGTCTCACCGAGGCCACAGGTGACAGATTTGAGTTTCATGGGTTGGGACCTAATCCATTTTTCCTTTCCATGGATCCACAGCTTTGCAATGATCAGTCACAGTACACAGCTTGGCTTCACAGAATCAATTAATTAATGGAGTTGGAAAGGACCACAAAGGTCATCGAATCCAACCCTCTGCCATGCAGGAAGGCACACCTTTACAAATACCTTTACACACACGCAACCTTCCTTGGGTTACATATTTGATTTGATTTTATCGCCGAATGAGTGGATCCAGTTTGCGTAGGCTGGTAAAGAGATCTGCAATTTGAGAGGATCAAATTTTTGTAGCCTGATGGAGAGATCTGGAATGCTAGCAAGGTTTTTTGCCCCCACCAACCATTTTTTATTATTTATATTTTATTTCTCTCAGGTGCTGCCCAAGGGCCAGGTAGTCCAACCCCTGGCATGCAAACACTTCTGAAAGTGGCCATCAAACGTCTCAAAAGAATGCCAGAGACCGCCACCCTCAGAGCTGAACAGGTAAAAAATGTTCTCCTAACGTTTAGGGGGAATCCTTTTCTTCTAATTTGAATCCTTTGGCTCAGTTCCAGTCTCTGGAGCAGCAGAATAAAACTCGCGCCGATGGAAGTCTAGGATTTGTATGTTGTTGTGGCAACCCAGAGCTCTCGTCAGGAAGGCCAAATCCCTGGATTATTGCTTGCATTGGCGGTTTCAACCATGTCTGTAGGGTGGTAATCCAATCCAGTTTTCGTATAGTCTTGAAAAGAATTGGCCATGGTGCTAGACTTATCTTGCAAATTGATTCAGACCGCAAGTAGAGTCAGAGAAGATTCACCATCCCACAAACGGGATCCACCGGTTGCAAGTGAACCTTAGCCGTTACCAATGCCCTCCCATCCAGATCCAGATAGCCCCTAATAATAATAATAATAATAATAATGCATTTGTATCTCGCTTTTCCCCAACAATGAGACTTAAAGCAGCTTTGGTCTCAGAGTCACACTTCCCATTATTCAGACCGATATAGAAAGCAAAGGATCTCTAAACTCTGACGAACTCATGTTTTTATTCAAAGATCTCCGATCACCTCTGAGCCAACCTGGAAGGAGCTCAGAAGAGCCTCCTGTCTCTAGGGCCGATCATCGCCCGTGTTTATTCCTTCCCTCCATTTAACGTGATTATGCCAATATTTAAAAATATCTTAATTCCTCCTTCTCCCACCACTCCATCTCTTCCGACGAGGAGCTCTAACAAGCTATTCCATGCCTGCCTCCTCCTTCGCCGAATTAGCAACGGATCTGGCAAGCCGCAGTCTTGGATAAAAAACAGCATTTCTTTAATTAAAACAATTAATCGGGGTGCGGGGAATGGGCGGGAAGAGAGGGTTGAGTGGCGGGGGCTGCTTTCCAAGAGCGTCTGCATTGGGTTTATTGATAAGAGATTGCTTCAGATTGTTGCAATAGTTGTGCTATAACTTGGAAGGAGACTTTTGTCTGATCCTGCACAAGGTGGGGGGGGGCACCTAATACCATCACACATATGTCTGGATCTTGTTGGTGAATCCCCACTTTGACCTCATTCCCACTTACAAATAAACTGGTTTGCAGTCTGAATCGATGGATTGATTCAACAGCGGAGCGTGGTTCACACTACATTTGCCCCAACCTCATTTTTTCCCTGTAAAATAACCCACTTGTGGTTCACATTCACAAATGAATTGCTTCAAAATAGACCTGCTCCAGCCAGCTGAAGGGCAAATTTAAATCGATTCCGATCCGCATCTGGTTCACACTTGCGCTGAATTGATTTATTCAAAAAGACTCAGAAAAACCAGCATCAAAAAGACGCGGGTTAAATGGGTCTAGTGCATGCCCCCCCTCTCCAAATCGCTTCAGCAATTTGGTTCAAGTGGGAACCAGGATCATTTGAACCGGTTAAAACCAATTTGCCATCTGGTTTAAAAGGTAGTGGGAATCAGGCCTAAATTGTTGCTGTTATTGTTGTTAACTCCCTTTCGGTCGACCCAGGCTCATGCTGACCCTGTGGATAAGACATCTCCAAGGCTCCTTTTCCATCACTGCACTTCTAAAGTCCTATAAATTCATACCTGCGAATTCCCTAATAGAGTCTATCCATCCACCCATCTCCCTTCCTTTCTTTCAGCTAGATTACCCCTCTTTATTCAACTGTTTGAATAGCAATAGCATTTACATTTCTATACTGCTATATGGTGAACTCAGCGCTCTCTGAGCTGTTTATTGTCTGTAAGCCAATTGCCCCCAAGAAGCTGGGGACTCATTTGACCGGCCTACGAAAGGATGAGAGCCTGAGTCAAGCTAGGAGCCCTCTGGGATCGAACTCACAACCTTGTGGTTGCAGTCCTGGCATTTAGCCACTGTGCCACCAGGGCTCCTTAAAATAGTGGGCCAACACATTAAGTAATACTATTGATGCATTGGTTCTACTCTTATTTTGTCATTTGCTTATGCATTTGTATGTATGCGTATGTGTTGGTTTCCATGGCCGAGTGGGGATTCAAACACTGATCTCCAGAGTCCAGCACTCAAAGCACTATGCCACATTGGTTCTCAAGGTAGAGAGATCTTATCGCTCCTTTGAGACTAGGATATAGCCGTTATTAGTCTGTAGCATCAGTATGTAGAGAGATCTTGTAACACCTTGTAGATCTTTGAGACTAACGCTTGTAGATCTTTGAGACAAATTAAAAGACATTGGCAGCACAAGCTTTTGTAGACTACAGTCTATGTTCTCAGTTGCATTACCTTTTAATTCCACCTTGTAGCATCAGCCTTTGTAGACTCAGTCTGCTTCCTCAAATGCATTACTTAAGTTGACTTAAGTCTATCAAAGCCGACACTCCCAACTTCTTCCTTTCAACAAGTCTCCAAGGTGCTACAAGATCTCTCTACATACAGATTTTACAGACTGACATGGCTATATCTTTGAATTCTGGCTCTGAAGATGGAATAGTATCACAGAATCCTAGAGTCATAAGAGCTGGAGCAAACTCCAAGGGTCATCCAGTCCAACCCACTGGCCTTGGAGGAGACACAGTTAGCCATTTAGGTTTCTCTGCATGATGGTGTCATTGAAGGCAAGTGTTGGCCATAGAGGACAAGGGCAACCTAAACCAATGAAATGGCTTTTTTCCCTAGGGAAAAAAAAGAATTCTAGGCCAGGAAGAAGAGAAAGGAAGGCGGAAGATGCAAACGGGAAATCAAAACAGTGAGTCATTTTGCTTCAGCAGAAGCATCCTATGGGGACTACTTAAATCAGTGCACCCAATGCTCCGGATAAGGCAAAGCTGGAATCCCTTAAGCTTCCCGAAAGATGCTTAATTGTGCCCAGAAGACACACAGAACTGAAGGCGCCGGTTTCCAAGCGGCGTTGTCTCCCGAGGACCCGCTTGCCTGCGTAGCCGTGCATTCCTTTGCTTTGGAGACGTTCCCCCTCTGTGTGTTTTTCCAAACAGCAGCTCAACAGGGTTAGATGGTCCTCCCAGGAGACGCTTTCCCACATCTTATCTTCCCTGCCGTTGCTGCAAAAGCTTCTTCATATCGCGCCACTCCTGGGCGCTTCCCAGCTGGGACTGTGTTGGCTTCTGTGTAAAAAAAAAAAAGTGAGGTAGCATTTAGCAAAGAGCTAAACAGGGGGCAAACATGGCGTCGTGGCTCGAGTGTTGGACCACAAGTCTGGAGGCCAGGTT
This sequence comes from Sceloporus undulatus, assembly GCF_019175285.1. Classification (NCBI taxonomy): domain Eukaryota; kingdom Metazoa; phylum Chordata; class Lepidosauria; order Squamata; family Phrynosomatidae; genus Sceloporus; species Sceloporus undulatus. The sequence continues at coordinate 26,133,727 of NC_056528.1, forward strand.
CGATTCCCCTCTCGGCCCTGAAACCCACTGGGTTACCTTGGATAAGTCATACACTCTCAATAACAACTCTGGCCTAAATACTCACAAGGCACCAGATCCCATCTGATCTTGGAAGCTATGCAGGGTCATCCCTGGTTAGTACTTGGATGGGAGACCCCCCCCCGGGAATCCTGGATAATGGAGGCTCTATTTCAGAAGAAGGAACTGGACAAACCACCTCCAAGTCTTCCTTCCCTAAGAAAACCCTCTGAAATTCACAGAGTTGCACATATATATTCACACAAATACCCATAAGGCACCAGCTCTTATCTGATCTTGGAAGCTCAGCGGGGCCAGCGCTGGTTAGTACTTGGATGAGAGACTGCCAATAAATCTCAGGTGCTGGAAGCTTTACTCCAGAGGAAAGAACTGGCCAAACCACCTCTGAGTCTTCCTTGCCCCAATGAAGTCTATGGGGGTCACCATAAGCAACCTGAAGACGTGCACACACACAACATTTAAAGCAGTTAAAAAGACACGCAATTTTGCAACCTGAGAAAGGAACGGCAAATTGGAGGGTGAATTTTAGAATCAGCAAAAATAGGAGGAACCCCATTGTCGTGATTTCTTTGACCTTTTCAGCCCAGGCGAGACAAGAAATTCATCCTTGGGTTGTGATCGTCCAATACATCCTAGACCTAGGTTATTGCTATTTCATTTCACCATGAGTTCAGTATGGCACCTCTGTGCCAACCTTGCCCCCTCTTCCTTCTTGGCAAAAGCCACCCCTTCGTGGCAGGCCCCAAAGCCAAAAAAAACAGTGACCAGGGAAGAGGAGAGATGTGGCCAACCCACAGTCAGGCCTTGGAAAACCCTTCTACCATGATGTCTGCCCACCTTCTTCATATTTTGTACCCCTGAATGCCAGCATCTCAAATCAATTCTTTGGAAAGAGGCAGGCCCTTTGCCAAGAAACGCACAACAGTCTCCCCATTCCTCCCCCCAAAAAAGTTGCAGAGAAAGTCACAAAAGACTCTGAACTGGCAGAAAGCATGAACGGATGAATGGGTTGAGAATGCAAGGAGAAAAGAGATGCACCATGCGGATTTTGAGATGAGGGCCTGGGGCTTTGCAGAAGGTGGTGGACAGCATGAAGTGAGAGGCCCCGTCTATGGACAAATGGGATCCTGGATTTTCTACCAACTTCTTCACAGGGCTTGGGACATCACCGCCGTCATCCTCCGGAGCATGTCCAGAGAAGGGCCTTCAAGATGGCCAAAGGCTTAGAAAGCAAGGCTTATGAGGAATGACTTGGGGGAGTTTCACTTGGAGAAGAGAAAAGGGGAACATCATTGACATCTTTAAATATCTAAAGGGGTGACATCTGGAGTCCTGTGTTCAGTTCTGAGCTGAAGTTGGAATGGGTTTGGAGAAGGGCAGCAAGGATGGTAAGAGACATGGAGAACAAAACAGATGAGGAGAAATGGAAGGAGCTGGGCATGTTCGGCTTGGTCAGCATTTCCCAAACTTTGGTCCTCCAGGACTTTTGGATTTTAGCCCTCAGAAGCCCTAGCCAGTTGAGCCAAAACCCAGGAATTCTAGGAGCTGAAGCCCAACTGGAGGACCAGTGTTTAGGAAACACTGACATTGGGGAAGAAAAGACCGAGGGGGATGGGATTTCACTCTTCAAAGTACAGTATCTCAAGGAGTGTCCTAGAGAGGATAGACTTATTCCCCAGAGGATAGGACCAGGTGTAATGGTTTTAAGTTTCTGACTTCTGGTACAGTGAAAGTATCGTAGGGTTTTCCCAGCAAGATTTGTTCCAAGGAGGTTTGCCCTTGCCTTCCTCTGAAGCTGAGAGTGTGTGACTTGTCCAAGGTGGCCCGGTGGGTTTCATGGCCGAGTTGGGAATTGAACCATGGTCTCCAGTCCAATGCTCAAGCCACTACACCATGCTGGCCCTCCTCCTTAGATAGCCATAAATCAGAATCTGCACTTTCTAATGAAGACTGGCCTCTGGCCCTCCATTGCAGAGCCTGGCAATCCGTTGGGGAGAAGAGAGCAGTTTGATGCCCTGTCTAAACAGATTGACTTTCAATCCATCAATGGGAAGGCATCTGTTAGCTGGTTTCTTCTCTCTTCTTTTTATTTTCCTTTTTTTAAAGGCAGCAGCTGGAAAGACGGGGAGCGCGTTCCAGTTTTCTGAATGGGGAGCTAATTGGGTAATGCCAGCCTTGCCACGGCGGGGCTCACCTTGCCAGGTAAAGGCCAACAGCTCCGCAGATGGCACCTCCATCCCCCCCCAACTGTTGCGGAAGGCAGGCCATCTCTTGGCTGGCACAAGGCCTGGCTCAGCTGCAATTACATCTGAAAAGCAATTCCTCTCCAGGGAGGAATGAAGGAGAGGGAAGGAAGAAGCGAGAAGGCCAGGGAAGCCAATACGATTGGCAGCCCTTGGCTTAACTAAAAGGGTGCCTTTTCAATGAAGAGAGGGGATCAGCCGTGGCCCAGGCAGCCCTGTCAAAGCTGGCCAGGCTTCGTCTGCTCATGTGGGCTGGGGATTCTGGGAGTTGCAACCCCTCCCAAGTGGAATCATTTCCCAACTTGGAAGTGGAGATCTCCCTTTCTTTTGGCTCTGAATTTACCATCCTCAGGAACAGAGAGGCTAGTATCAAAAGAAGGGGAAGGGAGGGAGAGAGAGAGGGATATATTCAAGGAAGCAAGAGAAGGGAAAGGAAAGGAAGAGAAGAGAAATATTCAAGGAAGGGAAGGGAAGAGCAGATAAATATTCAGGGAGAGAGGGAAGGAGGGAGGGAAGGGAAGGGAATACATTCAGGGGCAAAAGGAAGGAAGGTGAAGGGATATATTAAAGGTTGGTAGGAAGGGATGGAAGGAAGGAAGGAAGAGAAGGGATATATATTGAAGGGAGGGAGGGAAGGGGATGGCATATATTCAGGGAAGGAAGGAAGAGGAAGGGAGGAGATATATTTAGGGTTGGAAGGGAAGGAGAAAAGGGAAGGGATCTTTCATCACCTTGAAGACACCCTTGTTACACCACCTTTCCTTTGGCTGCATCTGCACTGCAGAAATAATGCAGTTTGACACCGCTTTAACTGCCGTGGCTCAATGTTCTGGAATCCTGGGGTCTGTAATTTTGTGAGAGACTTAGCCTCCTCTGTCGGAGAGCTCTGAGGCCACAACAAGCTACAAATTCCAGGACTCAGCCCTGGAATTTGTAGCTCAACACCCTGACAGCTAAAATGGTGCCAAGCTGCTTATTTCTGCAATGCAGGCACAGCTCTTGTTGTTGTTCTCATTTCCCATCAAGTCGACTTTATGCCATTGCACCCTACGGGATTTCAGTGTTGCTAAAAGAGTTAAAATATGTCTTGGTTGGGAAGATAAGGATTTATAAGGATGCCAAAGCAGTGGAATAAGACCAAACTACACATGTTTTATGGCTATTTTCCTATTATTTTTGAATATTCTTTCCATCTCCGATGGATTGTCAGATACATACAAAGCCCTTCTGTTGGGGGATAAATACATTGACCTTTTCGAGGGGGTGCTTGGCTTTCTTTGAAACATGGCGTCCGGGAAAGAATCCCAGCCCAGGCCTGATTTTGGGATCCTTTTTAATACTGTTATTTTTTTCCTCGCAGAATGGAATAGGAAATAAACCCTTTTGTGATGGAGATGGGAGAAAAGCGAGGGAGAGGGACGACCACAAATGTTTAGAAACCGCCAACTTGAATGCCAACGTATTGATGCCAAAGAGGGAAGGAGTTGGCAAGGCTGGTTTTTTATTTTTCTTATGTAAAACATCCCGCCAGCAGCGTCAGCGGTATTGAATCCTAAATATTGTGAAGGAGAGAGGATTAATTCCCACCGGGCCAAAGAATACAGGGATGGGAGAAGAGTGCGAGGAAGTGTACAATGGAAAGATTAGGTGTTTGTGTAAATAACAGTCAAAAGCTTTGGCACCGACCGAGTCTTTCGGGGCTCATTCATGCTGAAATGTGGATGCATGGTCCCAAAGGTGGATGACTATAGATCTGGGTTCAAATACCCCGAAGGAAGAACCAGGGAGTTGTCGCGTCGTCGTTGTTCACTTAATTTATTGGTGGTGGTTCTTTGTCGTTGTCTTTAGGTGCCTTCAAAGTCATTTCCGACTTATGGCGACCCTAAGAGGGACTTTCCTTAGAGGTCTTTAAACAGAGGCTGGATGGCCATCTGTTGGGTATGCTTTGATTGAGAGTTCCTGCATGGCAGAATGGGGTTGGACTGGATGGCCCTTCGGGTCTCTTCCAACTCTATGACTTATGGCTGGGTTTTCTGAGGCTGAGGTTTTCTGGGGCTGAGAGTGTGTGACTCACCCAAAATCACTTATGGCAACCCTAAGGTGAACCTATCATGGAGTTTTCTGGAATGGTTCAGAGGAGATTTGCCTTGGCCTTCCTCTGAGGTTGAGAGAGTGACTCACCCAAGGTCACCCAATGGGTTTCCATGGCCGAGTGAGGAATCGAACCCTGGTCTCCAGAGTCATAGACCAACGCTCAAAGCACTATATTACACCGGTTTGTGCTGTTCTTTTGTGCCTTCAAGTCAAATCCAGTTCATGGTGATCCCATCCTTGGGTCTCCTCAGGTTCATGGGAAACTTACCATTGCCTTCCACTAAGGTTGAGAGAGTGTGACTTGCGCACAGTTATCAAATGGGCTTCCATGGCCAAGCAGAGATTCAAACCCTAGTCCAACACTCAAACCACTATACAATGCTGCCTCTCACTGGCAGGATTTATTCAGATCCTTCCTGTGAATTGTCGAAGGTCAAATATGGGTTTCTATGGTGGAGTCAGGATTTGAACCTGTTCTCCTAGCCAAACTCTCAAACCGTGCTGCCTCTCGCTGGCAAGATTGCCCCAGAGGAGGTTTGCCATTGCCTTCCTCTGAGGCTGAGAGAGTGTGGCTTGCCCAATACTGGGTTGCTACAGTCAAAGAAGGATCTAATCCAGGCCTCCTAACAATCAAACCACTATACTATGCAGGCTCTTATATCTATATCTATGACGGCATCAAAAATATTGAAGTTCAACGTTGCTTTAACTGTTGTGGCTCAGTGCTATGGAAGCCTGGGATTTGTAGTTTGGTGAGATTTAGCCTTCTCTGTCGGAGAGCTCTGGTGTCTCAACACATTACAAATCCCAGGATGCCGTAGCATGGAGCCATGGCAGGTAAAGTGGGGTCAAACTGAATTAAATCTGCAGTTTATATCCCTATCTATATCCATCCATGCATGCATGGTTGATTTAAGAGCAAACAAACAGTCCTTCTGACAAGTTTGTTCTGGATCCCCAAAGGAGGCAGTGAACCACTCAAATGTATGCGCTGGAGTCAATTTGATAGTGCATAACCGCAAACACACAGGGACAGATATATAAAGACTTACATATATATATACACACACACACACACACACACAGTTGGCCCTCCACATTTTGCGGTTTTGACTTTGGCGGATTTGATTATTGGCAGATTTGATTAATATGTTCTCTCTAGGAATATCTAGGTCCTCCAGCGCCACTTTGCTGGAGGTTGACCATAGAGTCACACTGGGGACCTAGAGAGAACACTTCTCTACAGATTTGTAGGTCCTCTAGTGCAATTCTATGGTCATCTTCTGCCAGACGTTGGCCGTAGAGTTGCACTGGAAGACCTAGATATTCATAGACAAAACACTGCTCTAGGCATTTGTAGGTCCTCCAGTGCAATTCTATGGTCACCTTTCACCAGATGTTGGCCATAGAGTTGCACTGGAAGACCTAGATATTCATAGAGAAAACACTTCTCTGGGCATTTGTAGGTCCTCCAGTGCAATTCTATGGTCACCTTTCGCCAGATGTTGACCATAGAGTTGCACTGGAAGACCTAGATATTCATAGAGGAAACACTTCTCTGGGCATTTGTAGGTCCTCCAGTGCAATTCTATGGTCACCTTCTGCCAGATGTTGATCACAGAATTGCACTGTAAGACCTAAATATTTGTAGGGAAAACACTTCTTTGGGCATTTGTGTGTTCTCCAATGCAATTCTGTGGTCACCTTCTGCCAGATGTTGCCCATAGAGTTCTGCTGGAGGACCTAAAGACTCCTAGAGAGATTGGTTAAAATAAGAGAGGTTTTTTATTTGCAGTTTTTTCACCGAATGTATATGTCTTTGAAAGTCTGCCCAAAGTACTCCTGAACTGACTGGCCTCCTTTGACCCGCCGTCTTGGAGAACACAGTTCGAGTCATCGTGAGCTCAGCGGCTGGAGGGCAAGCTACCAGCCCTTTTTTAATTCAACCACCAAAGACAGAAAGACTAGCCATCCAAAAACCAAGCTTATTACCAGAGGCTGGATGTGGTGTTTGTAGGAGCCAAAGGTCCAGAGCGCATTATGCAGCCCATAGTCCTAAGGCAGGGAAGGTGGTTGGCATGGAAAGCTGAAGACACTGGCTGTAATAAGGAGACTGAACCCGATGAGTGAAAGCATTGGTTGAGCAGGAAAACGTATTGGTTGGTGCATGCCCTCCAACATTTCACAGACGAAAACTGGGCCAGATTTGCGGGAGACATCGAGAGGCTGCAGCAGTTTGCTTTTGCCTGAGCCATTGTTGAGTTTAGCAGACTACTTTTGCACTTTGAGCTCAGTTTGCAGCGCTTAAGTAAGTGCGCCAAGGACAAAGGGAGAAAGTGGGAGGAGGAGAGAGAAACCAGGACATTTTAAAACCAGCTGGGAAAGGGGGAAAGCAGAGCATTAGGGACATTTGTAGGGTCTGTTGGTGTCATCTACATGGGGTCTCTTCCAACTTTACGATTCTATCATTCTGTGGATACATTCCCCTACAGCAAGGGAGGCCATAGTATGGTATTTGAGCCATGTATAGCCGCTGTTTTGTGACCCCTGAAGCTTTCACCAGTCCTCCGTTCTTTGCGCCTTCTCTGCCAAAGAGGGCTGGTGCCTCCCCAAACTACAAATCCCAGGATTTGGTCAAATGGTGCTTAAAAGTATGGTCCAGTTGCATTGTTTATGCAATGTGGATGCACCCTTGGGACTTAAAAATGTGGTCCAGTGGCATTATTTCTGCAACACAGATCCACCCCTGAGACTTAAAAATGCAGTCCACCTGTATTATTTCTACAATGCGGATGGACCCCCTAGGACTTAACAGTGTGGTCCAACGGCATTATTTCTGCAACCCGGATGCACCCCTGGCACAGGTATTTTAAAGTGTGCAATTGTGTCAACCCCTCTTTTCAGTGTTTGGTTGCAAAGAAGGCCTCTTCGTGAGTAGGGATCTCCGTAGGTGTAAGAGACTCCAAAATGCCATCAGCTGAGCTTTGGTTGGAGCCCATTAGCTCAGTGATACAATGATACAAGCCTCCCTTCCAAAGGGGTAAAACTCTTGGATAGAATATTATTCCTGAATTCCTTTGGGGTGTCTGTAAATCTTGCTTTGTGGGTCCCTAAAGCTGGACTGTGTTTGGCTTTGCCTCCTGCATCTCTGCATTTCTTTGGTGCTTGGAATTTGACCAACTCAACCCTGGAATCCAGCTTGGTTTTCGGATCCTTCTCAAGCGGCTCATGTTACTCCCTGGTAGGAATTTGGTTCATTTTCACACTGTTTGATTCTCCTTCTGCATTTTTCCTACCAGCCCTTTCTACTTTTATTCCTGGGTCCTCTTCTCCCTTGAACAGGACAGAAATGTACCCAACTCCCTCAACTATTCCTGAGTTTCCAGATTCTTTCATGGCTTAGTCTTCCAGATTCTTAGTTTTCCAGGTTCTTGACCATCTTGGCCTCATTCCTAGGACTCCATGTTTGCTTGGACCAAAACAGGATGGTCCAGTGCTAGTATTTCTTTCAGTGTGGATGCTACAGGCTTGTTGATGCAACATAGAATCACATTGGCTCTTTTTGCTGCCACATTACACTGTTGGCTCACGTTTAGCATTTATTCTACTAAGACCCCCAGAGCTGTCTCATACATGCTGATGCCAATCCATCCTATATTGTTGTGTTGTTGCATGCCTTGACTCATGTTTAGCATTTGTTCTGCTAAGATTCCCAGAGCTATCTCATACATACTGATGTCAATCCATCCTATATTGTTGCATTGTTGTTGTTGTGCACCTTGACTTATGTTTAGCATTTGTTCTACCAAGACCCCCAGACTTGTTTCACAATACTAATGCCAATCCATCCCATATTGTTGTGTTTTTGTGTGCCTTGACTAATGTTTTGCACTTGATCTTTTAAGACCCCCTGGACTTGTCTCGTATATACATAGATGTCAATCCATATTATATTGTTTTGTTGTTGTGTGTCTCCAAGTCATTTTTTGACTTTTGGTGACCCTAAGGAGGCCCTGTCACTGAGTTTTCCTGGCAGGATTTGTTCATGGGGGATTTGCCTTTGCTTTCCTCTGAGGCTGAGAGAATGAAGTGTCCAGTGAAGATTCAGGACTGACTGGGGATTTGAACCCTAGATGAATATTCTTCATGCATCTGAGGATGTAGGCTGCAGTCTACGAAAGCTCATGCTACCAATTTCTTTCTTTCTGCTAGTCTTAAAGGTGCTACAAAAGATCTTTCTTTCATTCTGATTCTTCATTGCAGAAGCATCCAGGGGTTCTTCCAAAAATTAATGGAGATGCTGGGGGTTTGAACCCAGATTATGTTGACATGTTTGCACGATCCTTCACTAAAGTCAACCTTTTGCCCATCCTTGTCTTTGGCGACATCCAGCAATGCCTTAACTAAACCCAAGCGACCACATCAAGAACCAGTCGGGAAGTAAAAGCAATAGCTGGCCAGGTCTATTCAATGCAATTAGTACCCAAACACCTTCCTGACTTGCTTCCAGTAAATACTGAATTTATTTTCTTCCCTTTGGTGTTTGACAGTAGCCAATGCGTGTGTGTGTGCTTTCTCTCTCTCTCTCTCTGGATAATTATATCTAGACTGAAATGATGAAAAGATATTTATATGCTTTGAGGCAGCATCATTTGAAGTCCTAAATCTTCTGAAGATAGAATCGCTGTCAGGGTTTGCCGAGGGAATTGCCTTCTGTTGCATGCGCCGAACAAAACCGGAGAGATAAACGAGGTACCGCGCACCAAAGATTAAAGTCTCTCGGCAGGGAAGTCAACACAAATGTACAAATGTACACATGCACACCGACCTGGGGCTGCGAGGTCAGTGGCTGTCCGCTCTGTGTTTTTGCCAAAACCCACCCTGATCAGCATGCGCTCGCCATCTTCTACCATCTCCCCCTCCACACAAAAAACCAAGGGTGTGCAACCTGCGAAGACCAGAGGTCCACGTATGAGAACATCGAAACATATGCTCACATTAGGGATGCAAGTCGTCCCTTATTTTTGTTCCCACGAAAGAGGAGGAAAGGTTTTGCTCCCTGTTGGGTGAAGCGATGGAAGGTTGTGTGGATTTTATTGTTGAGGGGGGCATTTCAAGGGTTTGGGGATGATAAGTTGTGGCTTGAGAGAGTTTATGGTTATTATTTGAGCCAAATGTGGTGGTGTGTTTCTTGGGAGCCAAATGTGATATGTCTTTTGGAGCCAAATGTGATGGTGTGTTTTATGGCACTAAATGGGATGGTAAGTGTCTTGGGAGCCAAGTGTATGGTGTGTTTCTTGGGAGTCAAATGTAAAGCGCTGTGCAACTTTCACAACGCTTTATAAAGGTTAATAAATAATAATAACAAATGTGATGGTGTGTTTCTTGGGAGCCAAATGTGAGGATGTGTCTTTGGGGCCGAATGGGATGGTGTGCTTCTTGGGAGCCAAATGTTATGGTATGTTTCTTGGGGGCCAAATGGGATGCTGTGTCTTTTGTGTGCCAAATGGGATGATGTGTTTCTTGGGAGCCAAATGGGATGATATGTTTTTGGGGCCAAATGTGATGGTCTGTTTCTTTGGAGCCAAATGTGATGGTGTGTGTGTTTTTGTGCCAAATGCAGTGTTTCTTTTGAACGAAATGCAGTGGTATATTTCTGTTTTGAACTCAACGCGATGGTGGTTGGTTTGGGGGTTTGTTTGTTTCAGAGAAACATGACGATGCTTTCAGAGGGTGGTTTGAGCAAAATGTGTCAGGCTTTTTTTAGCTACAGAGGATGGCCTTTTTTTTTGTGCTGAGCAAAATGTGACTTCACGTTTCTTGGGCAAAATGTGACTGTGGATTTCTAGCTGTTGTGTTTTTTGGTTTGTTTAGCAAAATCTGACTGTGGGTTTTAGGGGAGAGGTTTGAGGAAAATGTGACTGCAGGTGATTACTTTATTCTTTTGAGCAAAATGTCACGGGATGTTGAGCAAAATGTCACATTTTGGTGAGCAAAACTATCTATCTTAGATAAGGCATTTATGGATCACCTCTTGGCCCACTAGATCCTCTATGGTGATATACACTTGAAACATTAAATATGATGGCTTCATTCCCCCCCCCCCCCCCCCGGCATCTGGTCTGATCAGAGAGATTCGACTTGATTTGTGTTTTTACACTCCATTGTTTTACAGATTACAAATCTGGAATAAATGCTAGAATGACATGGAAGCCAGCGGACATTTCTGCCCCTTTCCAAGTCAAAAGGATAAGTCCATCTTGCAGGGTTCTCATACTCCACCAAAAGGATCTGGACTCTTGCAATGCTCCAACATAGGTTAAGTGTGGATTCCTGGCTTATTCCTTTTCCCTGTCAAGGCCAAGGAGGGGATATAGGTCAGATTGTTGCAGGGGTAGGTAAAATGGGATGAGGGAAGGATGCTTTCCTGGAAAGGACTAGCAGAAAGTGATACAGATTGCAAAGAGGCGCTTTGATCGGAGATCAAAGTCAAGGAGTCGCTAATCGCCGCAGTTCCAGGCGGTTGGGGTTTAATGCCTAATGGGAAATAGATGCTCTTAAGGTTGGCGTTGCCGGCTTCTTTTTGCAAAGGGGGGCAACAGGTACAGCACCAAAGGAGAGCGCCGGGCCTGTCATTGTCATGCCCTACGGGAAGCAGCTAATAATTAAGAGCGCAGAGTCCTGGCATGCAAAAAAGGAAGGGGATTTCTGCCATCTGAGGGAGGAAGCCTGCTGGGGGCTTTGAAGGATGCTGTTATTAATTACACGGAAAGTCTATTCCTCATTTTGCATCATGCGCGTTTGCGCTGCTGGTAGAGCAAACGGTTCCACTTGTGAACATTTGGCCCGAAGGGAATGGCACGGCGGGTCGTCTCCGTTTTTTGGTCCTGCGCTCAGGGTGGCATGCGGAGAGATGGGGAAGAGAATGTGCTGTGTGTGTTTCCCAGTAGAAATACCCATTTTGCTTCTCTGGGGGCTGACTGAAGCATGCCAGGCCTTGGAAATCTATATCCTTGCAAGACCATTGCATGTGGAAAGAAACACTGCACCTGTGACCCGGTCCACTTCTGGAAAATAAAATGGGCCTGAGCATGAGTGGAATTGGATGTAGTTGGGGAGAAGATGCACACAGATGATTTGGTGAAGGGGGAACTTGTGTACAAAGGAAGGATGTAGTTAGGAAAACAGATGCACTGATGATTCAGTCAGTGGGAAATGTGCACAAAGATAGAATGTAGTTGGGGAAATGGGCACATAAGAAGGGTATACTTGGGGGGAAATGGGCACACAGATGATTCAGTCAAGAGGGAAATACACTTGTCCCTCCATATTCTCTAGAGTTAGGAGCACAAGATCCCCCGTGAATATGGCAAAACCGCAAGTAACAAAATACGCCATGTTTTTACCTGAGAGGACACCTCTCTAGGAATCTCTAGGTCCTCCAGTGCAATTCTGTAGTCAACATCCAACAGACACTGACCATAGAACTGTGCTGGAGGAGCTACAAATGCCTAGGAGAGTGTTCTCTTTGAGAATCTCTAGATCTTTCGGTGCAACTTTTAATTAAAGTTGACCATAGAGTTGCATTGGAGGACCTAGATGTTCCTAGAGAGAACATATTAATCAAATCCGTGAATAACCAAATTTGCAAATATCAAAGCTGCAAATATGGTGAGATGAGTGTATACACAACGGAAGGATATAATTGGGAAAACATGCACACCAATGATTCGCTCAGGGGGAAATGTGTATGTAGGAAGGATGTAGTTGAGACAATGTGCACACCAATGATTCAGTCAAGGAATCAAAAGTAGAGGAAATCATATAAAGGAGATCAAAGAAGTGTGAGTCCATATTCCCTTACCTGGACACGGACTTGTGACACCAAGCACCAAGATTTTGTTTTCTGTGCAAAGCACCCGCATGCAAATTGTGCACAGAATAAGTGCTGAGCTACAAAGTTTCGCACAGGTCCAGGATTTTTCTGATCAGGATTTCTCGACACTCAAAACCTGCATTTAAAACCATTTCCCAAATGTTTTGAGATGTTCTTTCCATCCCTATCTACTGAATGGAAAACCTATGTTTGCCCATTGGCTTGTGCAAAGATTTGTCCCCCGTTTCTCCTTTTTCTCGAAATCCCCGCACCTTTAATACTTTTGTCATGTACCCAATTGCAAGGACTTCCTTCCAAACCAGTGCCAGAAATAAACTGGGGACCCAGTAAAGTTTGAGCAGAGGGCAGTGGGAAGCGACGGAGAGGATTAAACATATATTGCAAAGATCCAAAGAGTTTGCAAACAGCTTCCCTGTTTCTTTCCTTCCCTGGATCTTGCTTGATGTTTCTTCCTGGGTTCCCTCATGGCCTATTATGCGCTGCACATGGCTTTGCCCAAGAATGAACTTACAAGGGGTCTGGGCTGTTGAACACCATCAGGGAAGCAGATGAGGTTGTTTTAGGAGAAGGCTGCAACGGATGTGCCCTGGGATCGAGAGACGCGTGATGTGGCCTTGCTCACTGCTTTGGCCAGAGGCACTCTGGTTTGCGCCTGGCAGGTCTTTCAATCATCTGCAGTTGCCAAAAAAGAACAACAGCTTTGTGTGTTTGTGTCACCTTATGGTCACTCTATGAATTTGAGAGGGTTTTCTTAGGCAAGGAAGATTCAGACGTGGTTTTGCCAGTTTCTTCCTCTGAGATGTAGTTTATAGCACCTGGGGTTTGTTGGCAGTCTCCCATCCAAGGACTAACCAGGGCTGAGCTAGCTTAGCTTCCAAGATCAGGTAAGATTTGGTGCCTTTATTAGGGTATTTTGTGTGTCTATACCTTCACCTGTCAGTGTATGGTGACTCCATTAATTTCATAGGGTTTTCTTAGGCAAGGAAGACTCAGAGGTGGTTTGGCCAATTCCTTCCTCTGAAATACAGCCTACACTGGGATTTTTTGGCAGTCTCCCATCCAAGGACTAACCAAGGCTTCCAAGATCAGATATGTGTGTATGCCTTAAGTCACCCATCAACGACTCCATGAATTTCCAAGGGTTCCTTAAGCAAGGAAGACTTGGAGGTGGTTTAGCTAATTCCTTCCTCTGAAATATCATCTGGGATTCATTGGCGGTCTCCCACCCAAGTCCTCAGCAGGGCTGACCCTGCTGAGCTTTCAAGGTCAGACAGGAACTGGTGCCTTTAATGTATTTAGGCCATACTGGCCCAGGACCCATTGCTTTTGCTGGGCAGGTTCACCATTCTGTCTTAGTTTCTGAGAGGTGTGGAAGCCATTTGTGAACAAACAGTGTGGTACAGTGGGCTTTTGCTACACAGGTATGGTGCTTTGATTCGGCTTTAACTGCTATGGCAACATCCTCTTGAATCCTGGGATTTTGGTTTGATGGGGTACTGCTACTATGTTTGTTGTTGTTGTTGTGTACCTTCAAACTGTTTCCAACTTATGGTGACCCCAAGGCAAACCTATCATGGGGTTTGCCATTGACATCCTCTGAGGCTGAAAGAGTGTGACCCAGGGGGTTTCCATGGCCGAGCCGGGATTTGCACCCTGGTTTCTAGAGTTGTCATCTCAAACCACTACACAAAGCTGGCTCTAATTACATTTATATTTATTGGTGTTCCACCTTTCTCCCCAAATGGGGACCCAATGGAAGGGCTGGCTACTTGTAGTTTGCAAAGTCTTCTATGGAATCATTTTGTGAAGCATTATAAAAATGACTTTCTTTCCTAATGGCTTTAATCCCGGCACCAACAAAGTGCTTTTTAAAGATGCACACACCTCTCCCCCTTCATTATATTAGTTAATCCTTTCTGGCACTGTCCGATCCATTTCGGCACACTTGGTTGCACTGTCTCTTCGGCACGTTTTGCAAAAGCGGCAGGTTTCCGCCTCCCTTCCCGCCGATGAGAAAGAGCCCCCATCTCCGAGTCTTGTGTTCTTTTTATGATTCATTAATTATGCAATTTAAAACTTGATTCGAACAAGGGAAGGACAGAAATGGAAGAATACAAGGGTACAGCTGCGCCGAAGGTGGAGAAAAGTAACCGCAGAAAGTTGTGCAAAAGCAATCAATCGAGAGAAGAAACTTTGGATCCAGAAGAAGGAGCTAAAGCAGTTGGAAAGGACTTGAAGGCACACAGCAATAGATGCTTTTTGCTTTGCAAAAGTTTTTCCCCTTACTTTATTTCAAGATTTCCTTGATCGGCTACAAAAGGTCTGAGCCAGAGGGGAGGGGGAAAATCCCATTTTCGAAGGGATATATTTTCTTGCAAACCCCTCCGCCGCCCGGCTTAAATAGCACCTCAAATCTCATGATTGAATGTCTGGAGAAGCTTGCAGCAACGTTAGATGTTTTATTGCCGGGGATAAAATGTCCCTTGTATTCTGTATCACACGCCATCTGAACGCCCAGACTCATTTCATTGTTTTATGATCTGCTTTTATTCTTTTCCATGTTTGCTATAAATTAGTCACCGGCGAGAAGACCGGCTGGGTTGCCCTTTTGCGTGTTTGGAAGAGTTGCATTTTTTCTTTGGAGAAGGATGGAGAGCGGGGAATGTTAAGGAAGAGAATGCAAACCTGTGTTAAAAATAAGAGGCGAGAAAGGAAACAGGGGCTGCTATTATTGTTGTTGTTGTTGTTGTTGTTATTTCTTACCCACCTCTCCCCATGGATCAAGGAATGTGTTGGGAGAGTGGGAACGGGAGGAAATAATTTAATAATAATAATAATAATAATAATAATAATAATAATAATAATAGGTTTTATTTATATACCGCCCAATCACTGGGAATCCAAGCGGTTTACAATAGAGGGGATAACAGACAGTTCCCTGCCCACAGGCTTACAATCTAAAAGACACGACACAAAAGGAGAAGGGAATGGTGAGGGAGGGAGGGAATCAGGTCCAGCATTCTTCTCTCCCTCTGAGGCCTGGACCAAGGCAGATGGACCGGAGGGAGGGCTCTTCTTCTTCAGGCTAGCCCCTGATGGAACTGGGCCAGCCTTCTCTCTCCCTCAGAGGCCGAACGATGACAGTTAGGGAGGGAGGAGCCTCTGTCTTCAGGCCAGCCCCTGATGGTACTGGGCCAGCCTTCTCTCTCCCTCAGAGGCCGAACGATGACAGTTAGGGAGGGAGGAGCCTCTGTCTTCAGGCCAGCCCCTGATGGTACTGGGCCAGCCTTCTCTCTCCCTCAGAGGCCGAACGATGACAGGGAGAAAAAAACATGAATTTAACCAGATTCCTCAAGATATATTTCAATTTATAGCTGGCCCTCCACATTTGCAGATTTGACTTTTGTGGATTTCATTAATATGTTCTCTCTAGAAATCTTTCGGTCCTCCAGTGCAATTCTGCCGCAAGTTGACCATAGAGTTGTGCTGGAGAACCTAGAAGTTCCTAAAGAAAGCACTTCTCTAGGCATTTGAAGGTCCTCCAGCATGACTCTATGGTCAAATTCTGACAGATGTTGACCACAGAGTTCTGCTGGAGGACATAGAGATTCCTAGAGAGGTGTTCTCTCTGGTTAAAAAAGCAGTGTGTGGAGGGCCTACCGTACTCAGTTAAACTCACTTTTGGTCTATTTTCAGAAGTCAGGCCCCTAATATTAGAAGAGAGCAAGAAGGAAAAAGCACATATTAGCGCATACAGATAGTATCCTCCAATTTTTATTTAGGGCCACTCCATCCTCCGGTTTTCTTGGCCCGATTTCATACTTGCCATCCTCTGAGGCTGAGAGAGTGTGGCCTGCCCTGCGTCACCCACTTCTATGGCTTGGCCGGGATTCGAACCCTAGGCTCCCAAATTCCTAGGCGGCTGCCACACTGCAGAATGAACTATGCAGTTTGACACAGCTTTAACCGTTGTGGCTCCCTCCCATGGGATACTTGGATTTCTTAGTTCTGCAAGGCGCTTTCTTGGCTTGAGAGTGCTGGTGCCTTACTTGGGATTTTTAGTTGCACAAGGTCGGTTTCCTTCTTGGGCCAAGAGTGCCAGTGCCTCACCGAACTACAACTCCCAGGATTCTGGAGAATGGAGCCAAGGCAGTTAAAGCGGTGTTGAAATTGCATTCCATCCACAGTGCAGAGGCAGCCTTAATTACTATGGAGTTCATCACATTGGGGCTAATTTCAGCATTAAAGAGAGAGTATAGCACTTTTAATGCATCCTGCAAATGTAGCAGAAATGGCGAGTAATTGCACAAACGATTATCACATACAATTGTGCAAATAAAGTTATATCGGAAATGTAGTGTCAGTGAAATCCTGACAGTAAAAAGATGCACATCAGTGTTTCTTTGTGACCACTTTAATGGTGGGTTTCGTGCGACATAATTATGCCCTTTCCCCAGGATATTAATGGGATAAACTCTCAATCTCCTTCATGTGATAAACTCCTGTGTGAATTTCAAGGAACTTGTTAAAAACAATAGTGCTTCTACATCCCCCAATTTGAACGTAGGGTTGGTCCGAATTCTTAACTGGGGGCAATTGTGTCTCTTTCCCCATAATTTCACTCCTGAAAGCACACCAATCTCATAAGGCGCATGGAGTGATCTAAGCCTCCAGTGTCTTAATTCCAAAGGATTGTTGCAGATTTTTTTTTTTTACTAATCCCACATTTGGCTTTTGTGGAGCATTTTCTCTCTTCTTCTCTTCTCAAGGAGTTGCTTCCAATAATTAACCTCAGGGGATTCTGCTGTTTTCAGAGAGAAAAAGTTAGTCTTTGGGATCCTGATTTTTACAGGGTTTAGGAGAAGGATGGAGAGCATCCAGTTACCCCACAAGGGAGGACTCCAGAGAAACCAAAGGGCAAACCAGGAGAAAGGTGCAAACTGACCATCGCTGGTGATCTAATGATTCCCAAACTTTGGTCCTCCAAATGGTTGGGACTTCAGCTCCCAGAATTCCTGGGACAGATGGCCAAATTGGCTGGGGCTTCTGGGAGCTGAAGTTCAAAACATCTGGAGGGCCAAAGTTTGAGGACCCCTGGTCTGGAAGGATGATCTGCAGTCTTTCATTCTGAGTGTATCACCATTGTGCCAATGCTGCAGCTCCATTCTATGGGATGTGTAGTTTTGCAACATTGGCCTCATTCCCACTTATAGATAAATCGGTGTGCGATCCGAATCGATAGATTGATTCGACAGTGGAGCATGGTTCCCACTACATTTGCCCCGATCAAATTTTTCCCTCTAAAATAATACACTTAAGGTTCACATTCATGCATGAATCAAAATGGACCCGCTCCAGCTTGCCGAAGGGCAAATTTAAATCAATTCCGATCCGCATCTGGTTCACACTTACACAGAATCGATTTATCGAAAAAGATGCAGAATACATCAGTGTCAAAAAGAGGCAGGTTAAATGGGTCTAGTGCATGGCCTCCCTCTTAGAATCACTTCAGGGGATGCCTTGATTGAGATTTCCTGTATGGCAGGGGGTTGGACTGGATGGCCTTTGTGGTCTCTTCCAACTCTACGATTCTGTGATTCTATGGTTTAAGTAGGAACCAGGATTGTTTGAACTGATTCAAACCGATTTGCAATTCGGTTTAAAAGGTAGTGGGAATCAGGCAATCGTGAACCATCTCTGCCCAAGAGGGTTGCCGCCTCTCCAAAGTGCAGATCCTAAGATAGCATAGGATGGTCCCATGTCAGTTAAAGTAGGGTCAAAGTGCATTATTTTCAACAGCTGGAGATTCACCCAGGAATGATAGGCAGTGGTGGATTGTCCAAGGGGAACCAATGGATGGATACCAAGGATACTTTCTCCCATTGTGGGAGAAAGGTGGGATATAACTCCTTGGAATAAAATAAATCAGAAATAAAGGGCCCTTCCCAATCCGGTGTCGTTGTCTCTAACCTCCAAAGATTCCAGTTCTTTGTGCCTTTCTTTCTACCCGACCGTCCCCGAGGACCTCCTGTCGGATTTCTTCCAGAGACTTCCCAGCCTGGATCACAAAGAGACACGCTCTGTTGTTGGTTGCATGCACTTTCCTCTGCCGTCGCGTCCTCCGGGTGGTGAATAATTAATTTTCCCATCAGAAGAAAAAGGCTCTGGTGCACCCAGCCATCCCAGCCTGTCACCCACCCTGCCCCATTAATCTTTCAAAGTGTCTCTGTTTCAAAAAGAGGCACACCTAGAAGAAGCAGGGCGAGGTGGCGGAGAGAGATTCGGTTGTCACCAGGAGCTGCGACTGTTGGTGATCAAAGCCATCGCAAGGGTTCCCCGCTGAGTCTAAAAGTAAAAGCAACCGGAGAAGAAAGCAAATGTGTGGGAATTTAAGGAGGAGAAAGTCTTACCTATTGGTAGAGAACTCGTTCCGCATGGCAGGGCAGGCGTTAGAGCTTGGCCTGTTTGGTCACGTTTCCAAGGGTCTCAGGAGCTTCTCAAGCTTTCCAAGGTAGCTTCCATGCCAGTGTTGGTGACCATTTGGAGGCAGTGCAAGGAATCTACTCTCTTTACGACTGTCAAGGAAGCTTTCTGTGGTCCTGAAGTCCTTTTTCCAACTACTTTCAGCACTTTGGACTGCGCCTTTGATTCAGCACCTTTGGCGTAATAAACCTGCAATATGCTGAGCAGCTTGGGTGCAGCTACACTGTAGATATAATTCAGTTTTGACACCACATTGCACCGCCACGGCCCCATCCTGCAGAATCCTGGGATTTGCAGTTTGGTGAGGCAGCAGCACAGTTTGGTAAGGAAGGCTAAAGACCTTGTAAAACTGCCAACTCCAGGATTCCATAAGACAGAGCCACAGCACTTGAAGCGGTGTCAAACTGCATTCGTTCTACAATGTAGGTGCACTGGGGAGCTCTTTTAAAGGTTGAAATACAAAACCCACTGTGGACTGGTTGCACCCTGACTACTTATATTCCTTCTATCCTATTAGGTTTATGTTCCCAAACTTACTGTGGAAATGTGGAACTGTGGATAATGGCAAACCCTATTGAAATGAATGACTTCTGGCTGAAGTTGGCAATAGAGTTGCGCTAGAGGACCTAGAGAGCATGTCTTTGGACATTTCTAGATCATCCAGTTCTACTCTATGGTCAGTTTCAACCAGAAGCATATCACAAAATTGTGCCGGAGGTCCAAGAAAATGCCTAGAGAGGACATTTTTTTTAATGGTGTGAAACTGTGGGGACCCGGTCCTGCAAATGTGAGGGTTGTACTTTGTTTTGTTGCTGACCCCTGCTATTTTACTGCCCAAGGTGAAGGATATGTTGGGGTGCCATCCATGTTCCTTGTATAAGAGCCAACTGGAGAGGCATTATATTTTAATGTGGCACAGGGTGGCTGTTGCTGGTAGATGGGGATTCTGGGTGTTGCAATCCAAACTATATATATCATATTACAACAGGGCTGCATCTACACTGCAGAATTAATGTATTTCGACACCATTTTAACTGCCATGGCTCAATGCTATGGAATGCTGTGATTTGTAGTTCTGTAAGATATTTCATCTCCTCTGGTGCCACCACAAATGACTGTCCCCAGGGTACCATAGGATGGCACTTTAACCGCCAACGCGGTATCAAATTGCATTAATTCTGCAGTGCAGCAACAACCTCGGTTCTTCACCCATCTTCTTGAGGGGCTGGTTCATCATGGGTATCGTTTTCCTTGAACTCTTGCATCGTTGCCAATGGCATCCTTTCCACTTGAACCCAACAAGAGGGTCTTTTCTTTTTCTGTTTGACAAAAAGCACATCTCGCTTCCCAGAGATGCCTATTGGCCTGCAAACCTGGGGTTGCAGGGGGAGACAGACCAAATAAAGCTGAAATTGAGGGACAACGGTGGTGGTTGTTGTTGCAAAAACTCTCTCATTTTTTTCTTCCAGCTCAGGGAAAGCAGCCAGGAATCTGGAGTCTTTTTCTTTATCCCCTAATCAAAGCCGACAGCATTAGCATACCTTCCCCACCCCTGTTTCTGCAGCATTAGCATCTGAATACTATATATATATATTGGAGAAAAGTAACACATCTTTGCCTCATATTTGTCTTGCCGTCAAATGCTCTTTGGAGACTTTATTATAATTTTCAAGCGGGGGTGAGCAAAGGAGAGAGGGAGGATTGTACGGAAGGGGAAAAAATTATATTGACTTCAAAGCCAAGGCTGCTTTGAAACTCTTTCGAACCCCACGGATAAATATTCCTTCATTAAAGAAAAGGGGAGCCGGTCTGGCATCACCTCAATTAGATGGGCTCATTTCTAGGGAGTGGATTTGTTTTAATTTTTTTACTATTTGGCCGTAAGACGTTCTTGGAAAAGGTTGCAATTAGCGCCGAACAAAAGCAAGCGTTAACATGAAATGGAGATGAGGGTTTTGACCGATGCAATCCGTTCAGTTTGCAGGTCGGTTTGCTGAATGAATGAGGAGGGGGAAATCCTATCCTTAGATACCAAAGTCAGGATCGTCCAGGCCACAGTATTACTGATTTCTATCCATGGTTGTGAAAGCTGGACAGTGAAGAAAGAGAGATTTAAAAGTGACGCGGGAGGAGAGTTTTATGGATACCGTGGGCTTCTAAAAGGACAAAGCGACGGATCCGAGAGCAAATCAGTCCTGAACGTTCCCCAGAAACCAAGATGACTAAACTGAGGCTGTCATAGGACCTTATCACACTAGCGAAATCCCACTGAGAAACAGGATTTAAACTAGATTTAAATTAGAATAAACCCACGAATGCAGAAAGTTTATCAGATGACGTTACTGTTAAAGTGAAATAACGTGAAAGTTAAATCAAAGGCAAAAGGGACAAAAATGGCAGCTTTTTAAGCTGCCGTTTTTCTCCGTTTTGCCTTCGCTTTTAACTTCACGTTGTTTCACCTTTGCAGGAACGTAGTGTGATAAACTTCTTGCATTTCTGGGTTTATTCTAATTTAAATCTAGTTTAAATCCTGTTTCTCAGTGGGATTTTGCTAGCATGATAAGGTCCATACTTTGGGCATATCATGAGAAGACAGGACTCGTTGCAAAAGACAATAATGCTAGAAGAAAGTGGAAGGCCATAGGAAAAGGAGACGTGCTACAGGTGAATGGATTTTATTTATTCATCTCATTCTCTTAGAGTGGGACCCAAGGCAACTCACAGAAAGACTTGATATGAAACAATGCAATTTTAAACACAATTACAATCATCACCCCAAAGGGATAGATTATAAGCAGCGAAAATCATTAAAAAGCATACAAAAGTTAAAAAATACGGCACAAAGAAATACGGTTAATAGTCACCTTGTAAGTTTCGTCTCTGACAACTGAGGAAGGCAGAAGCTTCAGCGTTGTGCTGATGTGTGTGTGACTGTATGCCTTTGGCAGGACTGGCTGGTTGGCTTTCTTGTTCTTTGTGAAGTGCTATGTACGCAGATGATATATACATTGTTATGTGCCTCCAAGTTGTTTCCGACTTATGCCAACCCTAAGACACACTTACCATACCATAGGGTTTTCTTGGCAAGATTTGCTCAGAGGAGGTTTGTCCATTGCCTTCCCCTATGATTTGCCTAAAGTCACCGACTGGGTTTCATGGCCAAGCTGGGAATCAAACCCTGGTCTCCAAAGTCGTAGTCCAACACTCGAAACCACTATGCTATGCTGCCTCTCATGTAAATGTATGTCTATACAGTATTAGTGATGAGGCAAATCCAATTGATCCAATGGCTCTGCTCTGACCAAGGCCTAGGTGATTTTTGTGACTTGCACAGCTTCAGCATGCATGCATGCATACAGAGATGCATTTTGGCACATACACAACACCTTTCCCTGGAAAGCATCTTTTCCGAGTCCAGTTTCCCAGGCCCCGAAAGCGGAGCTGACTGGGATGGCATCAGCCCCAGAGAGAGAGAGAGAGATGGCTTGGATAGAAGCTGCCTCGGGGGGAAAAGAACATTGATTGTGGCGGTTTCCTCAAGCGTAGCTAACTCTGGAGCCGAATTGGAGAGCAGAAGAAAAAAAGGGAGCACATTTTTGCCCCCAAATGGATCTCTCAGGCAACACGGAGCAGTGGGAAAAGCTTTGGGGGGCTGTGGCCGGGCAGATAGCAAGCTGGTTCCCTTCATTTCTGAAGGTGTGTGGGGAGAAGTCCACAGGAGAGAGAAAAACCAGGGCTGGAATTCAGTTTGGGATATGCATCTTGCTAAAAATCTTTTAAAACTGCCAATCCCAGGATTCCATAGGACTTAAAGTGGGATCAAACTGCATTATGTTGACAGAGTAGATGCACCCAAAAGTTGGAATCAGATCAAAGATGGTATGATAGGGTATGGAGAATTGGGTTTAGAGGTTGCCTCCCTGTCTTGATTTTAAATTGAACCTTCCTGTACTCAGCAGACGCTTCTATATCAGTAGGGATGGTAAATTTGTTCTGGATTTTAATATGAAATTTAAAGGCGCCGTCAATTCACCATTGCAGGAAAATGCCATGTAGCATTCTCACTTTACCATTGTACAAAGGTACCTTGCAGCATTGTCACTTCACCGTTGCACAAGGGTGCTGTGCAGCATTGCCACTTCACAAAGGTGCCTTGTAGCATTGTCACTTCACCGTTGCATAAAGGTGCTGTGCAGCATTGCCACTTCACAAAGGTGCCTTGTAGCATTGTCACTTCACCGTTGCACAAAGGTACCTTGCAGCATTGCCACGTCACGGTTGCACAAATGTACCTTGCAGCATTGCCACTGTAGCATTGCCACGTCACGGTTGGTTGCACAAAGGTGCCTTGCAGCACTGCCACTGTAGCATTGTCACTTCACCGTTGCACAAAGGTGCCTTGCAGCATTGCCACTGTAGCACTATCACTTCACCGTTGCACAAAGGTGCCTTGCAGCATTGCCACTGTAGCACT
>NC_056528.1:26156966-26183701 GCF_019175285.1 Sceloporus undulatus
GTCACTTCACCGTTGCACTAAGGTGCCTTGCAGCATTGCCACTGTAGCATTGTCACTTCACCATTGCACAAAGATACCTTACAGCATTGTCACTTCACCATTGCACAAAGCTACCTTGTACCATTGCAGCAGCCTCTGGGTGAATACAGATATTGCAGAATTACTCAATGCAATTCTGCATAGATTGATGGCTGTCTACAAAACCATACATTGCAAGCAGAATACCATCTCCACTTTTTCTCCATTCTCCTCCAAATTCATCCCTCTCTCTCCTTTTCCTTAGAACCGGTGCCAAAAGCCTGTCTGCATGCTTTCCTTTCCCTCCCTTCTTTTTCTTCCTGACACAGAGCACCTCGAGAAGAAGAAAAAAATTACCCATTCCTTCAACTTTCCGAACAAGGCTTGCTCTCCCGGGGTCTCGCTTCAATCATAAAGGTGTGCGTTAAAATTGGGTGGAAAAAAATTGGTGAAAAGATTTCTTGGCCAAGTTTTAAAGGAGGAGATGAGGAAGAGAAGCCAAGGGAATGAACAAACGGAGCCAGGATGCAGAAAATAGCTATAGCCCTATTTTCATGCCTTCAGTGCTTGTCCCCATTTTCCCCGAAACAAGGCGGATTCTCGTCACCCCCTGCAAGGTGGCCTGCCTGTATTTTGAACCCGTAACCTGCATCAAAGCCCTTCTCGAGCTTCCCTGTTGGGAGGTTAGTTGCAATCTCCGTTTTTTGTATTTTTAACCCAACCTAAATAACACCAAAGGACATGATGTCGCTTTTGTGGTTGAGAGGAAGGAGCAGAGAGCCAAAGAAAGCAGAGGGGGGAAAAAAGGAGAAGCATGCAAGCTTTCAACTAAAGGTAACCCTGGATGATGGTGGGCATTTGATGCAAAGGTCCGTCTCTTCTTCAGTAAAGCATAAAAGGCAACCTGTGTCCCTTTTCTGCCACAAAGCAGCCCACAGCGGAGCGGGGGGAAGCATCAATACCAAGCAGAAAAGGAAGATCTTGACTGAGAAGACCAAACTTGGCAGTGTGTTGGTAGCCTGAGACATCTACAGATGGATAAAATCATAGAATCATAGAGTTGGAAGAGACCACAAGGGCCATCCAGTCCAACCCCATTCTGCCATGCAGGAACTCTCAATCAAAGCATCCCCTGTGACAGATGGCCATCCAGCCTCTGTTTAAAGACCTCCAAGGAGGGAGACTCCACCAAAATCTCCGAGGAAGGAGTGTGTTCCACTGTCGAACAGCCCTTACTCTTAGGAAGTTCCTCCTAATGTTGAAGTGGAATCTCTTTTCCTGGAGCTTGCATCCATTGTTATGGGTTCTATTCTCTGGAGCAGCAGAAAATAAGCTTGCTCCATCTTCAACATGACATTCAAATACTTAAACAGGGCTTTCATATCATGTTGTAACCGTCTCTTTTCCAGGTTAAATATCCCCAGCTCCCTAAGTTGTTCCTCATAAGGCTTCATGGTTTCCATGCCTTTCACCATTTTAGTCACCCTCCTTTGGATGCACTCCAGTTTCTCAACATCATTTTTGAATTGTAGTGCCCAGAACTGAACACAATATTATTCCAGATGAGGCCTGACCAAAGCAGAATAGAGTGGCACTATTACTACCCTTGATCTAGGGACTATACTTGAGAGAAGCAGCCAACTGAGTTGGAAGAGACCCTCGGAAGTCTTCTAGTCTAACCCAATGGTCAGTTAGAGTCATAGAGTTGGAAGATACCCCAAGGGTCATCTAGTCCAACCCACTTTTGCCACGCGGGGGAAGACACAATCCAAGCACTCCCACCAGATGGTCATCCAGTCTCCGTTTGACAACTTCCAAAGAAGGAGACACCACTACCCTCCTTGGCAAGGTTGGGTTCCCTCCGTTCTGGAACCTTCTTTGGAGGTTGTCAAACAGAGGCTGGATGGCCATTTGTCACAGGGAGTGCCTGGATGATGCCTTCCTACATGGATGAATGGCATTGGACTGGATGCCCTTTGGGGGTCTCTTCCAACTCTAGGATGCTAAGACTAGGCTGGAGTGGAGCTGAGCAATACCAAAATGGTCACCAAAACTGGACCACCAAGAATCCTGTGTAGTTCAGTCTACAAAGGAGTTACGAGGGGATGCTGAAAAGTTCTTGGCCGAGCAAGACCTTGATGCACCTCTGAAGCGTTTCGTGTACATTAGAAGTGCCTGATGCACAATTTGCCTGGATGCGAACCTTCACTAACAGGCTTTCTTTGTAATATTTTTTTTGCATTGGGTTGGCCCAAGAACGGTAGCCCTGTTTTGTGGATTTTGGATGGTCTTGTACTTTGCTACACGGCCGATGCAGCTAGTCCTGGGTAGGGTTTCTTAGCTTTTCTTCAATATAGCGATGGAACTCTATCAGATCAGAATCGGATCAAAACTGGCGACAAGTGGGGATGATGAACATTTAACCTGATCTGTAATTCGGAGTAAATCATAGTGGGAACAAGCCCCAAGACTGCGATCTCAACCCATGTTTCCCTATTCATGTTTCTCATGCGGAGGAAATCCCAAACCATGCAGATTTCCCTCCATCCAGGATTCTCCTCACCGGTGTTTCCTAATGCTCAGGAAAACCCATTTTCTATCGGGAATCCAACTATTCACAAATATTCTTCATTGAAACGAATGATTTAATTAACCAATTAATATCTCTTCAGCGAGTAAATGGAATGTATCTGCCTTTCCCGATGGTAATGGAAACGGATTGATTTTTCCGACGTTTGCCCGTTTAATGTTGAAATTTGATGTTTCATGTCTAGATTTAAGCACACATTACTGGATGCATCTTTTCTCAAAGCGTGCATGTTTCCCAATGTTGCTTTGCTCATAAAAATGCATACATAGGGGCACCGTAAGCCAGAAACGACTTGAAGGCACACAACTGGATCTTAACATTTATTTTCACCTATCTTAAAGCGTCTCCTCTCCAATCCCGTATTTCCAAATGCTCTTCTGCTCAAAATAGACCCGTTTCCCCAAGTCTTTCCCTCTGAAAACACACATTGCTAAACATTTATCTCAAAATAACACATTTCTCCCCCAAATATGCGCCTTCCGAAACCCTTTCTTTCTCGAAGCGCATATGTTTCTAAACCTATTTTCCCTCAAACAAAAAATAACACACATTTCCAAAACCTACTTTTCTCTCAAAATTTGCACAGATTTGGGAAGCGCGAAAGCTGTTGAAAAAGCAAAGTTTCAGCCTTGAGCGAGGGAGAGGCAGATATAATCTCTTAGGCCTGTTATAGACTGCCAAAATAAAGCTGCTTTGGGTCTCTTTGGAGGTATGCTATTTAAATGATGCCTGGGTCCTAAGAGTCCGGAGGTCGCGCCAAAGCCACACTCCATTCCTAAGCACTGGAGCACAGCTTTGGTGCAGCTTCCGGATTCTTAGGGTGCATGCATCATTTAAACAGCAGCATACCTCCAAAGAGACCCAAAGCAGCTTTATTTTGGCAGTCTGTAACAGGCCTTAGTACACCAAATCCACTGAAAACCAGATTTTTAAAACAGCTTTCCACTTTTTTTCCAGGTTTTGGTTAAGGCCTGGCCACAAGTCTCCACTTTTCATGGGTCTTCTCCAGGTAAGAGACGAGAGGAGCAATTTCTCCAGTTATCCTTAGCTCTGTTCCAGATAGAAGGAAAGGACTGGGTGCGAATCTCCAGCACAGCTAGGAGAGCAGCATTTTATTACAATTTGCAAGGATTAATTCATTGGTTGTCAAGATGCATATCATCCTAAGGTTGTATCTTCATTGCAAAAACAATGCAGTTTGATAGTACTCTAAGTGCTGCAGCTCCATCCTGTGAAATCCTGGGATTTGGGGCCTTCTCTGCCCTCAGGTGCTGGAGCCCCACCAAACTGCAAATCCCAGGATTCTGTTGTAATGGCAGTTAAGGTACTGTCAAACTGCATTATTTCCACAGTGTAGACGCACCAGTGGGAGGATTTGAACTCATTAAACTAGGATCCTTTCAATTCTACCTCGACAATTTAATCCGCTGGCTCTTGCTTTGTCTATGTTTTGGAGCAAACTGGACATTGCCACAGGAGTCCTGGAAAGATGAGGAAAGGAATCTTAAGACTGCATCCACGCTGTAGGAATAATCCTGTTTGCCGCCACTTTAACTGCCATGGCTCCATGCTAGGGAATCCTAGGAACTGTAGTTTTGTGAAGCCGTTAGCCTCCTCTATCTAAAGCCACGACAAACTACAGTTCCCTGGATTCCATGGCATTTAGCCATGGCAGTTCAAGTGGGGCCAAACTGGATCATTTCTGCAGTCCAGATGCAGCCATAGATACAAAGAACTAAGAGTGATTTGGGTATTGTTTATTTGAAGAATTTCTCTATCAGCCACCAGGGCCCTTGAGGCAATCTCTAACAGGTAAATAGAGGGAGAAATGGAACGCAGATCCCTCGTAATCCCCAACGCCAGTCCTACAAGGCCTCTCCGAAGAAGGCGTTGCTTTGGATTTGCCTTGCTTTGCTTTACAAACCTAATGAGCCGCCGCCTGCGCTTTGGGTTTGGAAAACGGGAGAGATCCTTGTGCGCTCCTTCGCAGTCTCCCCGGTGCATTGCATAGATTTGTGCGTCTTTTATGGATGAGCCCTATTAAGCAAACATCCTTCTCCCTCGTGCGTTGTCCCCCTCTTTTTTGCTCAGCAATGCAGGAGCGACGAAGAACATGATCATTTCGGCAGAGCGGATGCGTGTGTTGGTGAGGAGGGAGGGAAGGCTGCCCAGATTGGCACAAAAACACATGTTTTAAAGATGCTCAAGCTACCCCGAAATAGGCTTAAATCATTCCTGGGTAAACAACGAAGGGGAATGATTAGCAATTAGTTTTCATTAGGGGAAGGTTGCGGCTTTCTCTCCCAGTTCTGGATATAGCAGGTAGTGGCAGGTCACCTTGGAGAGGTTGTGGTTTAAACACTAATGATGCCATTCCTCTCACCATGAGACCGATTTCGAAAACCACACTGTTTTGTTTAAGCTTATTCGCAATTCAGAGCTTTGTCTGCACAAAATTCACCTGTGGTTGTTTTGCCCAGAAAAATGGCCTTTTCCATGCTGTCTTCAGGGCAAATCGACCACATTCAGGTTTTGCAAGGACTGTCCCCAGTTGCAACATTTTCTGTGCAGGAAACAGCTTTTTCTGGGCAAAACAACCACCTGCAAATTTCAAAAGCTTCTCATCAGTCCAGATTCTTCCATCTCAGAGGAAGGCTAATGCAAACCTCCAAACAAATCTTGCCAAGAAAACATCATGATAGGGTGGCTATGAACTGGAAATGACTTGAAGGCACACAACATACTTATAATACTTAGTCCTAGAGATCTAGCAGACTCCAGTTTCCAGAAATCTGGCCATGTTGGTTGCGGGATTCTGAGAGCTGGAGTCCTTTCCCAAGCTTGTCAAGGAGTGTGTTTGAAAAGCAGTATTAATCGCATCTGTCAATGGCTCATGCAAGAGTCGCGTTGAAAGGAGATGTGATATGACACCTACCTGGGAAACCACAATAGCCCTGGATTCCATAGGATGTTGCCATGGCAGCTAAAGTGGAAAACAGTGCTACAACCGCATGGTGTGAAAGGGCCTTGTATCACTCCTGGACACCTGAGTCATGATAGCCAAGGTTTCTAGGGAATTGGATTGCACCAGCCTACACAATTTACCTGTCGCCTGCCTACCTGCGTACATGGAGGAGCACGTCTTGTATCTTTGGAAATGTGCTGCTGTGATGCTAAAGGTCCTTGCAGACGTGGGGAGGAGGATGAGCCTTAATATTCCCAGCTTTAAATAAATATCTGTATTGGGAGCACATTTAAAAAAAAACAAATTTAGATTATTTACAACCCACCCGTTCTCCAAAAAGTCTCCCAAGGGCCTTTTTAATTTGTACAATCTGAAAGAGGGAAGGCAGTGGGGGAGAGATTCAGTCCATCGGATGCTGGATGCTTTTCTCTTCCTCTGAGGCCAGAGCAATGGTGGTTGGACCATTGAGGAAAGGCCTGTGGTTAGACAAGGACGAGGGTATGGTGGAGCTGTGTTTGGCTGTTCTTCTCTCCCTCTGAAGCCATAGCAATGGCAGTTGGACCATAGAAGGAGGGTCTGTGGCTAGCCATGGGACCAAGGCATGATGAGGCTGTTCTTCTCTCCCTCTGAGGCCAGAACAATGGCAGGTGGACCATAAAGGAAGGGCCTGTGGCTAACCATGAGAGCAAGGCATGGTGGAGCTGTGTCTGGCTGCTCTTCTCTCCCTCAGAGGCCTGAGTGATGGTGACCATGGAGAAGAGCAGCCAGACACAGCTCCACTATGCCTTGCTCTCATGGCTAGCCACAGACCCTTCCTTTATGGTCCACCTGCCATTGTTCTGGTGGAGATGCTCTTCTTTCCCTCTGAGGTCAGAGCAATGGCTGTTCAACCATGGCTAGTTATAGGACCAAGGCATGGTAGTGCTGGTCCTGGCTGTCCTTCTCTCCCTCTGAGGCCAGAGCACTGGCAGCTGGAATATGGAAGAAGGGACTCTCACCAGCTGTTGGAGCCCAGACATGATACAGCTGTGCATGGCTGCTCTTCTCCTCTTTCTGAAGCCAGAGCAATGGTAGTTAGAAGATGGAGGTAAAGGTTGTTGGCAGCCATTGGGGCTCAGGCATGATGGAGCTGTGCCTTGCTGCTCTTCTCTCCCTCAGAGAACAGAACAGTGGTAGTTGGACCATGGAAGGAGGGTATGTGGCCAGCCACGGGACCAAGGCATGGTGGTGATGTGCCTGGCCGCTCTTGTCTCCCTCAGAGCAATATTGGACCATGGAGGAAGGGCCTGTGGCTAGCCATGGGACCAAGGCGTAGTGGAGCTTCCTGGCTGCTCTTCTCTCCCTCCAAGGCCAGAGCAATAGATAGCGGGTCTCTCACAACTGATGGGGTCCAGCCATGAGAGGGCTGTGCCTGGTTGCTCTTCTCTCCCTGAAAGGTCACAGCAAAGGCAGCTGGAACACGGAAGGAGAATAAAAGAGTGAGAGAGCGGGAGATTTCCCCCACCTCTTTGCATGTGCGCCCACGGCTTTGCCATTGTCTCCCCGCCTCTCCTTGCTCAGCACGGGTGATCTGTCTTTGCTAAGCAGATTGCATGGAGGAAACGGCACATTATCCTAATTGGCAGCAATAAAATCCCAATCTTTCTTGTTTTGCCAGCGGAGATGGTGTTGGTTGGGGGGAGGAGGGTGGTTTTGAACAAGGATGGATGCAGGGGGTGCGGGACAGATCCTTCCGCTGGAGGAGGACTGGAGACTGGGAGGAAAAGGCATGGCATTAGAGAAACATTTGTCAGGTCCCGAATTGGTGGATGGCCTTTGGAACAGGGAAGGATGGATTTAATGGTAGCTTCATGGCTCATTGGAGGAGGAAATGGGTCTGCTCCAGGTTTTGGTGCAAAGTTCAAACCTCTCAATAGCTTTTGCCTCTCTAAAGTTTGGTCTGAGTGGATTTGACATCCCACTAGTGTCAGGGCTGCCGACTGGCCCTAGGCAAGATGAGGTATATGGTTTACTGTACAGCTTGGAAACGATAAATCTCCTAGAATTCAAAGATATAGCCATTTTAGTCTGCAAAATATGTCTGTAAAATAAGTATGTCCAAATGCATCTGACAAACTGGTGAGTTATAGGTGCATCTACACTGCAGAAATAAAGCAGTTTGACACCACTTTAACTGCCATGGCTCCGACTTACCGAATCCTGGGATTTATCACTTGGTGAGGCACCCACACTCTTTGGCAAAAGACCTTGTGAAACTACAGACCCCAAGATTACATAGGATGGAGTGACAGCACTTAAAGTGATGTTAAACCGCATTATTTCTACAGTGTAGATGCAAAACAAACCAAAGACAGTGAGGCGAAGCTCTAAAGGTAACTGACAATGTTGCAGTTGCATCGCGAAAGAGGGTGACGCTCTCCCTCCTCGCATTGCAAGAGCAATGGGGCTTTGATATGCCTTTCTTGTTGCAATAATGAAATGAATTACAAGCAACGTTTTTTATTTTGAACATGTAACTTTCAAACTCAGGTTTCGACTTCGGAATGTCTCGAGGGTTTTTCTTTTCTTTCTCCTTTCTTCTGCGTTCCCCCTTTTCCCTCCCTTTCCCTGCTTTTGATTGGAAACCTTATCTGAGGTTTTCTCTGTGAAGAAAATCGCTGTTGCCGAGAGGAGATACAGATAGTGGCTCTCTCACAACTACCACAGCTCCTGGCAAGGAGAGAAGGGCTCAGGAAAAGCAAAAGGAGAAAACAACGGTGTGGAATTCAAGCAAGGATGGGTATGAAGGCTTTCATGGCCAGCATCCATAGTTTCTTGTGGGTTTTTCAGGCTCTGTGGCCATGTTCTAGAAGAGTTTATTCCTGACGTTTCACCAGCATCTGTGGCTGGCATCTTCAAAGAATGCATTTTCTGAAGATGCCAGCCACAGATGCTGGTGAAACGTCAGGAATAAACTCTTCAGGAACATTGCTACATAGTCCAAAAAACCCACCAAAATCTAAGGATGGGTACATTTGAGGTGTTGGGTTACCAGCTTTAATCCCCTAGGACCCACCTAGAGATACAACACTCCTTTCTCCATGAGGAAGAGCTAAGCTGGAAGTCCAAAACTTCTAGTTGGGCATTTACACCATCATAAACCCACTTAGGATGGCGTAAACTTAAATCGCACCATTGCAAAACATTTGTTTTCTTGGAAGTAGAGGAAGAGATATAGCTCTGCCATCAGTAGCATTGCTTTCGGCAACCTGGTTCTCCAAGGAAATGGCCTCCAGAGGAAGGTGACCAAAATGGTGGAAGGTCTGGAAACCACGAAGCCCTCTTGCAGAGTGGCTTCGGAAGCTAAGGATGTTTTGCCTGGAGAAGGTTAAGAGGAGCCATGATTGCCATGTTTAAATATTGGAAGGGATTCCATGTTGAGGATGGAGCAAGCTTGTTTTCTGATGCTCCAGAGAATAGGACCTGGAGCAATGGATGTCAACTACAGAAGAAGACACATTAGAAAGACCTTCCTGGCAGTTCAACAGAGCTGTTTAACAGAGGAATTTGACAAGGAAGGCTAAATAGCTCTCAAAACTACAGACCCCAGAATTCCAAAGCATTGAGTTAAATCTCTAAAAATTGCAAACTGATTTGCAATTTGGATACAACTGACAATGGAGTAAATGCACATGAAACTAGCATGGGACCAACATGTGGCTTCATGCCAGGTGCAAATTTTGCTTAAATAAAGCAATGTGGCAGGAGCCTTCCTGACCGATGATGTGGCCAGGAAGCGACGTGACATCACTTCCTGTTACTTCACGATCGAGGACGTGGCTTTCAGGGAGGCACAGAGTGAAAATATGGTCCCCACCTCTTCTGCTGTTGTCCAGGCCTGGCATAATGCAGCATGCTGGTCCCATGCCAGTTTCACATGCATTTACTCCTCTAGGTCAGTTGCATCCAATTTGCGCATCAGTGTGCAATTTTTCAAAAGAAGAAAAAAATGCCTCCAAAAATTGCATCTTGCTTTGTATGCAGTTTTCCCAAATGTGCATTTTCTGTTTGCAATTTTTCAACTAACATCAGGGGAAAAGTCAGGAAGCCATCCAAATGACGGCTGCACTCCGATTCATGCAATTCTCGAACAGTTTGGTTACTTGAAAATAGGTTTTGGGTTGTTGTTGTTAATTGTTTTGCAGTCATGCTTTAAGTAACACTTTGTTTCTGAGCTCCGCTTTATTACTGAGTGTCTTTTTTCCCCCGGTGGAAAAGTGGAAGACTATTATTTATTAATATTACTGTTTATTGATACGGCACCATTAATTTACATGGCGTTTTACAGGCACAACAACCCAAAGCAGTGGGTCCTTTAAAATGTGTGCAAACAAACACACAGAGAGAAGGACTGAGTAATAAAACTCTGCCGTACCATTGTAAAACAAATGATCTAGGTGAGATACAAAAATATATATATACAATATAATATGAATCAAATTAACCAATACATGTAATCCAATATAAAACAACGTTAAAGTTCCTGATGTTTTATAAAACAGCTTTTTAATTCAGATTTTAAAATAGCGAGGGAAGGAGCAAATGTAGAGGGAGGCGATTCCAAGAGCAATGAGTGAGGAGAGGATGAAGCTGTGCCTAATTAATTAAATTATTTAAACTAAATTAACTGAATTTATTTAACTAATTAAATGAAGGCACAAATTCATTAAAAGCGCAGACCAAACTCGCTTCTCTCCAGCCTCCCAGTCGCATGGGAATGAGTTGCCAAGAGTGCTCCTGGGCATGAACGGAGCGCCTTTGCCCTTGCACACACACCCACAATGTGCAATACGGCAATAACCGGCGCTTATTCTTTCACAACCCGTAACCTGTTTGTGTGTGTTTTTTTCAAACCAAGGAAGGGATTGCTTTGAGTTCCCTAGACGTTTCTGTTGCTATAGCGAAGCCGCCGTTTGAAATAATCGAGGGCGACAGGCAAGGAATTGAAGAAGGACGGCCGTAGCAATTGGGGTGGATGAATCCCGATAGGGATGTGTGTCTAAGTCAAAAAAATGACGAATGCCTATAAAGATGTACCTCGGTTAACAAAGCCTCTGACAAAGAATCTCCTTTGCTATGCCTTTTCTTCCTGGTCCTTGGTTTAGCTAGGTTTTCTTTTAGCGGCATTGGTCTTGGGCGGCAAAGAAAGGCTGGAGACACAAAATCATTGAATCCTAGAGTTGGAAGAGATCTCAAAGGCCACTTAATCCAATGCCTTTCTGCTTTCCACTGTCCATCTATGAAGACATCTTCCCCCTTCCTCCTCTTCTTAAATTACCATCTACAGCCTAATACTTCCCTAGCTATGTTGCATTAGCACATCTATCATCCCCAGCTAGCATGGCCACACTGGTTACAGATAATAGATGCTGTAGTTCAACACACCTGGAAAGTGCAACGTTAAGGAGGTCTATCATGATGCTAGCCCAGATCTTATTGGCTGTGCTGCTGTGATGTCACATAATGTTTGCCGGGTGGAAGATGAAAGGATGATCTTTTCTTTCACCTCTGTTCCCTTCCTCCCTTCCCAAATTCTCAATTCCAGAGCTGGCTGCGCATTTTTCTCCTTCTGTCAAAGCCCCAGCAGTCTCCATGGCATCCGCATGTAACGGAAAAGCTCAGCGCTGTATCAGAATGAATCCCCCGGGGAGAAAGAGGATTTGAAAGCACAGCCGTACGGCTGATCCAATTAAAGCCGGCCTGGATGCGAGAAGCGCGTGCCTCTTTCCAAAAGGCAACCCCCCCCCCCTTTGCCCCGTCTTGTAGTCTTGTCTTGCTATAAGCTCATGTCAGCCAGAGGAGAAAAGTCCCATCACCCCTATTTTAAACATTTATTTCACAAAGAGATGAGAAAGAAGGAGCTCAGCTGGATCGAAGGAAGTGCTTAGGACATAAGCGTAGACCCAGCATAGTAAAGTGGTTTGTGTGTTCGACTACAACCCTGGGAGATCAAGGTTTGAATCCTCACTTGGCCATGGAAATCCACTTGAACCCTTGGACAAGCCACACTCTCTCAGCCTCAGCACAAGGCAATGGCAAACCTTCCAACCCTCGTATTCTGTGTCTTCCTGCATGGCAGAAAGGCATTGGACTAAGTGGCCCTTGAGGTCTCTTCCAACTCTAGGATTCTGTGCCTTCCTGCATGGCAGAAGGGCATTGGCAGATGGAAGATCTCTTTGAACATGGAAGTTGGAAGATCTCTTCAAAGATGAAAGGTGGAAGGTGTCTTCTAAATGTGGAAGGTGAAAGATCTCTTTGAAGATGGACAGTGGAATGTAGAAGGTCTCTTCGAAGGTGGAATGTGGAAGATCTCTTCAAAGATGGAAGGTGGAAGGTGGAAGATGGAAAGTAGAAGCTCCAGATGATAATTTGGGGGAGAATGTGGACAGACATGAGCAAAATCCCAAGAGTGTTTCTGTTCATTCCAGAATGTCACTACATATGTCCGGATTGCTGCCAATTCAAGAAGAAAAGCCCTCCCTTCATCCTCCATCTTGAGGGAGAGAGAGGCAGGTTAGCTCCACCAGGGCTAGCCTGAAGATAGAGCGCCCTCCCTCCATAACTGTCATCCTTCGGCCTGGGAGGGAGGGAATAGGCTGGCCCAGCTCCACCAGGGTAGCCTGAAGAAGAAGAGCCCTCCCTCTAGTCCATCTGCCTTGGTCCAGGCTTTAGAGGGAGAGAAGAACCACTGGACCTCATCCCTTTTCCCACCACCATTCCCTTCTCCTTTTGTGTCGTGTCTTTTAGATTGTAAGCCTGAGGGCAGGGAACCGTCTGATTAAAATAATAATTGTAAGCCGCTCTGATAACCATTAGGGCTGAAGAGCGGGGTATAAATGTCATAATAAATAAATAAATAAATAAATAAATAAAGATAAGTGTAAAGAAGCCTGATGAAGAACAGACAAGCTTGGAGAGGCTGCAGCGGTTTGCATTTGCTTGAGCCAACTGGGAAGGGCCATATTCTACCCATTTCTCTTCTCTTTCTCCTGCTATGTTAATTGAGCTCAAACACCTTTTATACTTAAAAACCAGTTGGCAGCAACCAAAGTAAGCTGAGAATGAAGGGGGAAAGTGGGAGGAGGAGAATGAAACCAGGACATTTGAAAAGCAGCTGAGAAAGTGGGATGGCAGAGGATTAATGGGGAGTATCTGTGCCAGATTGGGACACTTGGAAAGCATTAACTTTTAGCCAGTGTTTGGGTCCCTTTTTTTCCTGGAGTTTGGAAAGATCTTCTGAAGGGAGGTAAAGTGTGGGGGGAAACGCCTCCTCGAAATTGGAGGAAGGTCCAGCAGCGGTCCCGCAAAGTGCCTATCGCGTCCCTGCTTATATACCTTGAAAGGCCCAGGCAAAAAATAAATCTTTCCATGCCGGATTGAGCTGAGCTGAACCCGCGGCTTCCATCTTGTTAATTGGCATCTCACCCTGCCTCTCCGCAAGCCCCCCTGTCTCTTTGCCTCCAAAGCTGGGGCTGTCAGAAGAAGAGAGCCGTGTGTCCCTAATGAAACGTCGGGTATCTCAGCACACAGAGAGAGAAAGAGCCGGTTGCCTTTGATCTCCATGGTGAAGCCAAGCGGGGTGACTTGGTGGCACAGATTGGAGACGAGGAAAAGAGACGGCAGCGAAGATTAGAGGCGCCTGATAAAAGGTGGTTGCAGAGGGATCTTGGCAAGAGAAATGTCCCACTGTATTCCATGGGTTGGAGACGCTTAGTTGCACTTGTCCTTTGCTATCGATTTATGGTGACCTTACAAATGAGAGATCTCCAAGAGGATTGGTCATCCATCACCCTGCTCAGGTCTTGCAAACTTGGGACCATTGCCTCTTCTTTGCTTGAATTGATCCAACAAGCGTCGCTCTCCCAACTCATGGCAATCCTGCAGATGAGACGTCTCCAAGACCCCTGTCCTCCACTGCTTGGCTCAAGTCCTGCAAATTCATCCCTGTGGCCTCCTTAATAATGTCCGTCTAGCCTGGGATCTTCCTATTTTTCAACATCCCTCCACTTTTCCTAGCATTATTGTCTTTCCCAATGAGTCATAATGTTGCTTAGGTACAACAACCTGAGCTTTATCATCTTGGCTTCCAGGGAGAGTTCAGGCTTGATCTGTTGAAGGACCCATTTGTTGTTCTATTTGGCAGTCTATGGTAACCTCAGCACTGTTTTCCAACACCTTATCTCAAATAAATGGATTTTCCTTTATCAGCTTTCTTCGCTGTCCAGCTCTCGCATCCGTACACAGTAATGGGGAATGCAATGGCTTGAATGATTCTGATCTTGGTGCTCATATCTTTACTCTTTAGGATCTTTTCTAGTTCTTCCATAGCTGCCCTCCCCAGTCCTGGTCATCTTCTGATCTCTCGACTGTAGTCCCCTCACTGATAAATGTTTGATCGAAGGTATGGGAAATACTTGCCTATTTCAGTTTCCTCATTGTCTAGGTTGCATTTACGTAGATTTTCCATGGTCATTATTTTTGTTTTCTTTATGCTCAGCATTAAGCCTTTTGTAGACTTCAGTCTACTGTTTCAGTTTCTTTTTCAGTTAGTCTCAAAGGTGCTACAACATCTCTCTATGTACTGATTCTACAGACTAACAGGGCTATGTCTTTGAATTCCTTAGCAGTTGTTCCAAGTCCATGATGTTTTCTGCTAGTATTATGGTGCTGTCTGCATACCTTACATTGTTGATATACCTTCCAGATCCATTATGTTTTCTGGTAGTATTGTGGTGTCTTCTGCATACCTTTCATTGTTGATATTCCTTCTCCTATCTTCACTTCTCCTCCTTCTGTGTCCCAGCCTGCTCTTTGTATGGTATTTTCTGCATACATGCAGATCCCTCTTCTGTATACCTCTTTTCCTACTGAGCATTATTGTCTTTCCGAATGAGTCATGTCTTATGATCTGACCGAAGTTCGAGAACCTCCATTGAATCATCTTTGCTTTGCCTTCTCTGCCCAAGAAGATTGCTGCCTCACCAAACTACATATCCCTGGATTCTGTTGGAAGAAGCCATGGCAGTGAAAGTAGGGTCAAACTGCATCATTTCTACCATGTAGACACACTCTTTGGCTAAGAGAAGTGGTAATTCCCAACCCTTCTGAACTCTTAACCATGCTGGGAATGATGGGAGGTTTAGTACAAGGTCCTTATGCAGAAGGAAGGTGGGATGATGATGATGATGATGATGATGATGATAATAATAATAATAATAATAATAATACAGAAGGTGCCAGGCTGGGGAAGCCTTGAAGGCAGTACTGTACATCTTGGGGTGGAGGCAGAATTCATGCAGGCCTCCAGAGATAGTTGACTGCAATACCCAGTGGTTGTACCCAATTTAAGGGATTTTGGGAGCTGCAATCCAACCGCACTGGAAGGGCCACATCATTTCCTGGCTTGAACTCTGGGAGGGATTTGCAATACTCAACTGCGTATAAGAAAGCAAGACAAATTTTCCCCTGCACCTATTTCCCCCTCCTTGCGATTTCTCTCCCTGCACTGCACCCAACAGCAGCCTCTTCATCTTTATCTCAAAACACTTGATCCTCCTTTTTCTCCTCTCCGTTTCCGTGGGTTCGAAGTAAGCAAACAATCCCTTCTATAGGCACTTGAGACTTCCAAAGAAGACCCACCTGCTCCAGCTCCCCTCCTTGCTCAATGTATGCATCATCAGCTCCATTCTCTCAACACCTTTGGAGCCCACGGCTAGCCCTAGGGAGCTGCGTTTCTCTTTCAGAAAGGCAAAGAATGGCGCTGATCGATAGTGTTTTTTGAAGCATCTGCCGGCATCGCACCTTCTGTGGCTAGGGACGTCATGCTTTCTTCACTCTCCTCCAGCCACCCACGCTAGCAAAGCTGGGGAATAGAGTTACCATCTCCTCGGAAAATGGGCCCAGGGGTATGGAGAGGTCCTCTGGTCTGACCACCTTTTTGCAAGGCAGAGGGACATGACTGTTGCCACCTCTGCTAAGAGCTCTGCTTATGAAATGCCTCTGAACCGAGGGATGTAATTGCATTGGATCCCTTCTTGCATCTAAGAATAAGAGAGAGAGTAGAGCCAGACTGGTATCATGGTTTGAGTGTCTATACTGCAGAATTAATGCAGTTTGACATCACTTGATCAGCCATGGCTCAATGCTATGGAATTCTGGGATGTGTAGTATCATTTCTTGCTGTCAATGAAAAGCTATCTGCACCAAATTGGTGTGCTGCATATCGAGAGAAAACAGCCTTTTCAGTGCAGAAGGATGTCTACTCTCCGTAGGGATTGTAATTCTTCATTAAGTTTCTTCTGGAAGCAACAAACCATTTTTGCAATTTTCTTCCCATTGCAAGAACGTCTCTGAAAACCAGTGCTTTCAAAGCCTTGTTTGCAGTTTGGGACTTGGTTGTTGCTGTTGTTATTATGGCAACTTATGGCAACCCAAAGGCAATCCTATTATGGGTTTTTCTTAGCAAGATTTGTTCTGAGGAGGTTTGCCATCGCCTTCCTCTGAAGCCAAGGGAGTGTGACTTGCCCAAAGTTAGTCCATCACTCAAAACACACTGGCTCTCACGACTTATTCTGCACAACATTTGCATGTGGTTGTTTCACCCAGAATTGCCATTTTCTGCCCTTCTGCTCAAAACAGCCCTCTATGCGAATTTTGCACCGAATCTGTTCCAGATTGCAAATCAGCATTGGAAACTGGGTAAGTCTGGAAGACTTTCTTGCAATGGAGAGAAAATTGCTCCAATTACGCATTGCTTCCTTTGACAGGAAACCTACCGAGGAAATGTTGTTGTTGTTGTTGTTCAAGTCATTTCCAACTTACGGTGACCCTAAGGTGAGCCTATCATGGGGTTCTCTTGGCAAGATTGGTTTGGAGAGGTCTACCCTACATTCAATTCCTAACTCGGCCACGAAACCCACTGGGCACAGAAGAAACCAAGGGACCAAACTAGGAAAGGTTCTTTTTCAGAGGGGATGTGGCATAGTAATTTGAGTATTGGACTACAACTCTAGAGACCAGGGTTCGAATCCCTGCTTGGCCATGACTTTGGGCTCAAGTCACACTCTCTCAGCCCCAAAGGATGGCCATGGCAAACCTCCTCGGAACCAATCTTGCCAAGAAAACCCCATTCAATGTAGCAATTGAATCCTTTTGGGGACGCGTTCTGCAGATATATTTTCTTGCAGATATTGAAGTGTCCGACTTGGTCCATCTTGGAAGAAAGACAAAACCCAAGATTGACTCACGCATCTCCCTTTTCTTTCCTTCCCAGCTCCTTTTGCAAAACCCCATAGCCTTAATTGCAAAAAGCACTTAAGAGTGGTTTGCCTGGTGGCGAGGGAAGGACAAGCGTCAGATGTCTTGCAAAAGAGAGGAGAGGGGGGAAAGGCAAAACAATGCGTCCAGCCATCAAACAGAGTCCGACTTGACAGCTTGGGTGAGGTGGCGGAGGAGAAGAAGTGGTGATGGAAGGAAGAAGGAGGTGGGAGATGGTCGATCAAGCGGCCAGACAGACAAAAGCGAGGAAAGATTTTTCAAGATGACTGATGCATGGGGTGGATTCATGGAACATCTCTTAGATACGCCTCTGGCTATGAAATATGTTCCTTGTGTCAAAATGTGGGCTTGTTTTTTGGGTGCGCCATTGTTTCCAACTTACGGTGAACCTATCATGGGATTTTCCTGGCAAGATTTGTTCAGAGGAGGTTTGCTCTTGAGGCTGAGACTCACCCAAGATCACCCAGTGAGTTTCCATGGCTTACCAGAGAATTGAACCCTGGTCTCCCAGAGTCATAGCCTGACACTCAAACCACGACATGCAGAAATCTTAGTGCAACCCTATCATGAGGTTTCCTGGCAAAGTTTGTTCAGAGGAGGTTTGCCATTGCCATCCTCTGAGGCTAAGAGAGTGTGACTTGCCCAGGTTCACCCAATGAATGAGATGAGAACTGGACCCTGGTCTCCAGTCCATTCCACTGTGCCACACTGAGTTATGGTGACCCTACGGCGAGCCTATCATGGGGTTTTCATGGCAAGATTGGTTCAGAGACGTTTGCCCTTGCCTTCCCCTGAGGCTGAGAGTGTGTGACTTGCTCAACCTGAGATTCCTCCTTGCTCCTGTGGCTTCCAGAAGAGAAGCCAGGCCCTGAGATTTGACTTGCGCAGCCACAGATTTTGGTTCTGGAACCAAACCCCAGCCAAAACCAAGGTTCCACTCTACAGTGTCATTCATTTATGTGCTCCATTTCTATCCTATGTTGTCACCATGCCAGAGATGGGATCTGACACTGAGTGGACCTTGAACCAGGCACTTGGTGGGCCAGGTCCATGGAAGGAGGCTAGGATGCCCAAAAATGCCCCCAACCAGGGAGTGTTGGCACTCCCAATTCTCCTCCTAGACAGGCTGATGGATGTCGCTTGTTACTGCCTGGAAAATATAATTTCCATTCACACCTCTCTTTATGCCACCCTCGTAAATAACCGTTGCGGTGGAAGAGCTGCCACTTTGCCCATTCTCACCTGATGGTATCTTTAATTGTAAACAGAGTGATCCATCTACAAGAGGGAGCTTCTAGAATGTGAAGTTAACCATAAATGAATAGGATCCTGGAATTGAAAGGGACCCCAAGGGGCCATCCAGCCTGCTGTTCATACTATCCAACCTGTCTTTGGAGCCGCAGAAAACAAGCTTGCTTTGTGGTATACATCACATGTGTTGTTGTTATTGTTGCTATTGTACCTTCAAGTCATTTCTGACTTATGGCAATCCTAAGGCGAACCGATCGTGGGGTTTTCTTGGCACAATTTGTTCTCTCTTTGTTCTTCAAAGGTGACTATGAACAATGGTGACTCTGTGGATGATAGACCTACAAGTCAATCTGTTGTGGAGGTTGGAAGGAGTCCAACCATGGAGTCCAACCCTTGCCTCAGTGCAAGACCTCCAGCTAAACTTGCAGCGATCCCCAAACCTTGGTCCTCCAAGTATTTTGGACTTCAGCTCCCAGAATTCCAGATTGCTGACCAAGTGGGCTGGGGCTTCTGGGAGTTGGAGTCCAAAATACCTGGAGGACCAAAGTTTAGCATCTCGGTCCTTCCTTTTTGGGAAGATGTCCACCAACTCTCTAGGTCATTGGGTCTATTGCCCAACTAGCATAGATGGAGAAGTCATCTAAGCGGGGAGCTGCCCAGCTTTCTTAACTAATTACAGGTAACTAATTACCTGTAACTACTTACGAGGTGATAATTTGTAGTAAAGCTTCCTTCTTCCCTCCCTCAACCCTGTTCAGCTTAGGCTGCATCCACACAGCAGAAATAATCCAGTTTCACATCACTTTAACTTCCATGGCTCATTGCTATGAAATTCTGGGAACTGTAGTTTGGTGAGTCATTAAGCCTTCTCTCTCAGAAAATGCTTGTACCACAACAGACTACAATTCCCAGAATTCCATAGCATTGAGCCATAGCAGCTCAAGCCGTGTCAAACCAGATTAATTCTGCAGTGCAGATGCAGCCTTAATCGGCTTTCCCCTCTAATTTATTTATGCAAAGCTGAAATCGGCAAATGCAGAGGGACTGGGCGTTGCTACCCAAGTCTCCAGAGTCCTTCAAGTGGGATCCACCCATTCCCTTCCTCCAAACCTATTTTCTTTAAATTAAAATTTGCAGTTTGGGTTTTTGCAAAAGTGCAATTTGGGCTTTTTAAAAAGTGTGCATTTATCTGGAGAGTGACGCCCCCTGGAGGCACGATTCCACATATATTCTTTTGTGTTGTTTTACCAATGCTAGGGGAATCATAGAATCGTATTGAAAGGGAAGGGGCCACAAAGGTCATGTAGTCCATCCCACTGCCATGCAGGGACCCACAGTTACAGCATTCCTCACACAGCCAAGTCTAGGTTGCAAAGAAGGTGAGTAAGACCTTGTTTTGTAACTTTACGAACCCGTGCCTAGGTTGCGGAAACACAACAAAGGCCTGTTGGTGGACTGCAAAGATGCACAGCTGGGCAAGTGGGCTCCAAATGTACATCAGGCACTTCTGATGGCCTTTTTGAGGTGCATTGGCCAATTCTGATGGGCATCAGGCATTTCTGATGCATATTTGTGCTCCTGGACTTCCTAGCATTCTTGATAGCCCTTGGGGTCCTTTCCAACCTTACGTTTTTATGATTCAATGATGGAGATGGTGATGGTGGCAATGATGAGTCTTGGTGTCATTATTCCAACACCAAGGGAATAAAACTAAGTGTAAAGAAGATAATCTAGTGCAGGGAAGGAAAAATTAAAGATGACGTTGCTCAGCGAAGGACTCTTCATCTCT
Organism: Sceloporus undulatus; assembly: GCF_019175285.1. Taxonomy (NCBI): domain Eukaryota; kingdom Metazoa; phylum Chordata; class Lepidosauria; order Squamata; family Phrynosomatidae; genus Sceloporus; species Sceloporus undulatus. Next base: position 26,176,896 of record NC_056528.1, read on the forward strand.
TGGGACGAATCATGAATGTGCTTAAGGCAGAGCATTCCTCATCTGTCACTCTCCCTTCTTTTTAAAAATCTTCTCTTTTCTTCCAAATGTCCATAGAGTTATGCAGCTCTCAGGGTGGCAGTGGAGGGGGGGGGTCAGGTAGAAAGGAAAGGTCACTTTGGAAAAGAAGATAATTCTCGGCGTTCATTTTCTGCTGCATGACTTTTCAAGGCTTGGCACCGGTGTTTCTACACTTGGCTTGGATTCATGCACAGGAGGAGGAGTCATACAGCTTCTGGTTCTGGGGCAGGTGGCTTTGGGGGTAGGAAAGACCATGAACCTTGTCTTTGGAGAGAGCAAGTTCATCACCTTGCCCCAGTCTGACAGTGGACAGTTGACAACAGAGAGGACCATTCCCTCTTATCTGCCAGGTGTCACAGTGGTGATAAGGTCAGAAACAAGGCTGGCATAGCAGCTGAGAGTCTGAGCCAAGAGTGGCTGAGTATTTGAGATGTAGCCTAGGTCTGCAGGCTACCACAGAACAGCATATTCAGCTACTGCATATTCAGGTACTAAGTACATCTATCTGTTTATCCGTCCATAGCTCTATCAGTCCACCCATCAGTCCGTCTGTCTTTCTATTTATCCATCCATCTATCCATTTATTTGTTTATCCATCCATTCTTCTGTCTATCCAGCTATCTGTTTGTCCATCCATCTGTCCATCCGTCCATCTATCTATCTGTCCATGAATTTTATCCATCTGTCTGTCTTCCTATCTGTCCATCCATCCATCTGTCCATCCGTCCGTCCATCCCTCTCTCCCTCCCTCCCTTCCTCCCTGTATGTTCTGCCCAGGGGCATCACTAGTGAGGTGCAGGGAGTATGAACTGCAGCAGGGGACACCCTAAGGTAGGGGGGGGGTAACACCATTGCTCCCCAAACATCTGTCCTTGGGAAGAAACTGTGAGGCGCATGAAACCGCATGAAACGATGTCCATGTAAATACATTTAGACTACTGTGTGCATGGCGTTGTAATTTCAGTTTTGCCAGTTATTTATGTCACAGCTATTGCCATAACATTCAGTGATATCCGGGAATTACAATTTAGGAGTAGTGTTAGTACAAAAAAACATTACCAAGGATTCTGTATGGTGTGGGATGGGAGGCATTCGTTGAGGAGGGGAACGATACCATGAGTTACCGGCACCAACCCTAAAGATGCCACTGGTCCCGTCTTTATCCCTGTATAGGATACAGGAATGTCCATCTGTGTCTCTATCTTGTTATTGTTATTGTTGTGTGCTTTCAAATTGTTTCTGACTTATGGTGACCCTAAGGTGAATTTATCATGGGGTTTTCTTGCCAAGCTTCTTCAGGGGAGGTTTGCTATTGCCATCTTTTGGGGCTGAGAGAGTGTGAATTGCCCAGAGCCACCCAGTGGGTTTCCATGACCGAGCCGGGATTTGAACCCTGGTCTCCAAGTCCTGTCTAACACTCAAACCACAACACACACACCACACACACACCAAAGGGGGGGGAATAAGTCCAACACCTAGAATCAACATCTCATGTTCAAATTGCACAAGGTGAATGCAATTGTCCAAATCTTTTGGTTAAATTTGGCTATTTTAAAGAAAAGCAAGAACACAACAGAAGCGTTTTAAGGGCTTATACAGCATTCACACACACTACACACAGATGTACATTGCCAACAGTTTTTTCTCCAATCCCCGACCTGGAGATGTTACTGCAAATGGAAGCTAGAGCCAAACAAGGCCAAGGATAATCGCCAAAGAGGTTCCGCGCTAGAACCTCAGACAGGGCGGTTGTGGTTGGGGACGATGGGCCTTGTAGTCCCCCAAGGGAGCAACAAGTTGGGGGTGGGGAGAGCAAAAGTAAATGTTAAAAAGGAGGGAAGTTGGGGTGTGTAGCTAGAAAGAAGAAGTCCAGTGATGGCATCGCAATGCTGATCCCCACAAATGCAATTTTAGTTGAGTCATGCCTCTCCAGCCTCAGAGCATGGCCAAGGCAAAACCCCCTCTGAAGAATCTTGCCAGAAGAAACCCCTGTGATGGGGTCACCATAGGTAAAGAAATGGCTCAAAGGCCTCAACAACCATGGCAATATTTGTGACGTAAAACGACAAGCCAAATTAAATTGCAAACATCGCATGCACACAGCCAAGGATCACCATAAGTCGGAGACAACTGGAAGGCCCATGACAACCATGGCAATAATTGTGACATAAAACAAACTAGCAGAATTCAAATTGCAACATGACACGCACCACATCCAAGGGTCGCCATAAGTTGAGATGACTTGAAGGCCTTACAACAACCATGGTGATAGTTGTGGAATAAAAAACAACTAGCAAAATTCAAATTGCAACATCACACTGCACACAGCCGAGGGTCGCCATAGTTGGAGATGACTTGAAGGCCTACAAACAACTGTGGTGATAGTTGTGACAAAACAACTAGCAAAATTCAAATTGCAACATGATACACACACAGCCAAGGGTCACTATAAGTTGGCAATGACTAGAAGGCCCATAACAACCATGGCAATAGTTGTGACATAAAAACAACTAGCAAAATTGGGTTGCCATAAATCGGAGATGACTTGATGGCATGCAACACTGAACGACAAAGCATTCTCACGCCATCATTTTAGCTCCGTCCCTATGAATTTCTGCAAAACATATGTCCTCATTGTGCATTTGTGTGTGTATGGGTGTGCATATGTGATAACTTTGGCCCCAGCAGCAGGATCCGTGAAGGGATGGCTGGCTGGCTTTCAAGCCTTGCAAATCCAGTTCCTTTGCTTGCACGGCAACCGGGAGAGAAATCCAGCCCTGTTTTTCCACCCGACCGTTGGAAAAACTGGAGACTTTTTGGAAGGCTGCAGTACACCAGCCAGCCAGCTTTGGGTAGAGATGTGGCTCCTTCCCTAACACCAGGAGAGAAAAGGCAAAAAGAGAAAAAAGGGCCACTTTTCCAACCTTGCTCCTCCATCCCTGCCTCCCCTTTTGCGCAAAGAAGAACAATCTAGCAAAGCAAGAGCATCAGTGCTCCTCTCTTTGGGCACAGGCTGAACATCCTTTCTTTCTTGCAGTGGTTTTTCCCCTCCTCCCTCTGCATTTTCCTCCCCAAAAAAGGTGTTCTTTTTTTCTTCCCCATCCACCTTTTTTCCTTCTGCTTTTTAACCCAGCTGGTGCAGAAGCTGCTGAGCAAAAGAAGGGGGGAATTTCCCCCCTTAGAAATTGCCATCCTTCCCCCAATGTCTTTTTTTGTCCCTGGTCTTTGCTTGGTTACTGTCTCTCTTGGATGGTTGCGGACAAAGATGCCCATCAAGGCAAGGCAGGGACAGGTGTAAAAAATAAGGGAAGGAGGAAAAGAGAGAGAGAGAGAAGGAGAAGAAGAATCTGGCCCCCTTGTTTCTTCCTTCCAAAGGTTTAGAGAGTTGGCTTTGTATGTGATATTAATATATATATATATATAGAGAGAGAGAGAGAGCAAAGACTGCAGCAAAAGAAGAGGAGGAAAAAAATCATCTCCTCTGGGAGGCACCCAGCAAATCCAAGGTAAGAGACAAAGCTGTTTCTTCTCTCTATTGATTGGGACGGTGACATTATCATCATGGTTGTTGTTGTTAGCATGATTTCTAAAAAGAAGAGGGCAAGGTAAGGAGGAAGATACTAGTTTTCAGGATCCCTATGCCTGGATTTGTTTCAGGGGGGTCTTGCAAACTTGACAGAGGGCTCTGGGTACCTCTGGGGCTGGAAAGATGGGGACAAAATGGCAAAACTTGCATAGGAATATATTCAGATAGATGGATGGATTAGATGGACAGATAGATGAACAAATGGATGGATGGATGGATGAATGGATGGATGGATGGATGGATGGATGGATATTGTTGGGTACTGGAGGTTGTTGGGTCCTGGGGGTGTTGCTGGCTTCCTCTTAAGACTTCTGTGGCTGGAAAGATGGGGACAAAATAGCAAAATTTGGATAGAAACATATACATGTACAATAGACAGATAGACATTGTTGGGTCCTGGAGGTTTTTTCTGACTTCCTCTCAATACCTCTGGGGCTGGAAAGATGGGGACAAAATTGCAAAATAGCACAACTTGCATTGATAGATCGATGGATGGATAGTTGTGTCTTGGAGGTTGTTGGGTCCTGGAGGTGTCGCTGGCTTGGGGATCTTTGTCCTGTGTCCATCCGACCCAGAGGGTCAAATGTGTGTGGCTGGGTGTGTTTCAATAGCCATATCTATATTTATTGATCCCTTTGCTTTTATACAATATACAAATAGAAACAGTTGCTTTTCAACAAAGCATCAGACCACTCATCCTCTGTGGGCTTTGATTTGTCTTCCCTGCCTCCTGCCAAGGATTTCTTCTTTGGAAACCATAGCCGCTCTCTGTGAACAATCGGATATTTGTCAATAGACTTATTGAAGGGATTGGACAGGGTCATGGAGGGTATTCTGATTTTGGGGTGGGGGAAAATATCATTTCTTAGTCTTTCCCCAGCTGAAAAAACGAGCTTGGATGAAAAATTGCAGCGGGCGAGTCGCTTTTATTCGGCACAAAAGGATAAGGGAGAAGATTTTGGCATTTGAAATTTGCACAATATGTGTGTGTGTTGACACCCCTTTTGGCAACCACACCAATGGGGGTAAATGGGGGGGGGGTAGATTTTCCATCATCCCCATTTTAGAGGATTTTCTATCATCCTCATCTTTGGGGATGAATCCAAATGCAATCTCCTTGGCCCTGGGTTGCTCCAGGAGGGTTTTTCTTGCAGGTTGGGTAGCATCCGGCTGAGATTTATATTTGGAGTCTTGAGTATAATTTTAAAATCTCATTTTTCTATTGTCTCAAAGGGGAGAAGGTTTTGGGAGAGGTTAGGGAAAGGCCCCACACCTACACCTTACCTGCAACCTCCTTGGTTTCTTTGCACAAAAGGAAGAGGGGGCCCTTTCCATGCAATGATGCAGAAATATTGAAACTGGTTGCAAATCAGAGCTCTCGATATCTGTTTCCCACCTCTCCATTTCCCTGCAACACACCCATTTCCTTTTGGATTTCAGCCCATGATTGTCGATTGTGGCAACAAATTGTGATAACAACACCAACCCTTTGGGGAAGAAAAATAAAATCACTTGTACTGGGGAGGCAGAACTAGCGAGGAAGAAAAGTCTTCTGTCTATCTGTATTGTTATTATCATTATTATTATTATTGGGATGGATTTGTTTTTGGAAGGCCAAATGCAATCAACAGAAGGGTCATTGAGGCCAATTCACACAAGTCATCTGTGCGATGAGTGTGCAACCTCGATTGTTGTTGCACGCACACGACACAAACACACATACACTTCTTTATGGAATAGGTTTGGTTTTCAGTCTTCCTTGGGTCATCCAAAAGGATTTGCAAGCCAGTTTTAACCTTCAGGGCTGTTCAGACCCTTGGGGTGATTAAACAGTAATAATAATGATGATGATTAATAGTAATTAATGGTGATGTAATGGCTTTGAGGCCAACTATCTCTGTCCGGAAAGTGTTGCTCCTCAATCTTCCTTCCAATAATGCTGCCTCTGAGAATGTAAAGAGTACACATTTATGTTCACTTCTCTTTTCATTGAAATGACCACAAGAGCTAGGAAAAGTTTGCCCTTTCGAGGGATTACATTGCCCAGAATCCCCAGATCGGGAATCCTGTCCCAGAGTCCTGGGAGTTGTAGTCCAACAAGCAGCCATTCCCAGATCTGCATCCAGCTTGCTGTAGTTTCAGCGAAGGAGAAAGAAAAGAAGCAAGTCTCAATTTTGAGCAATAATAATAATAATAATAATAATAATAATAATAATAATAAATGCAACAATAATATAAAGAGGTACTCTTTCCATGCTCAGAGGCAGCATTGCTGGGGAGAGGAGAGAAAAGGAGAAGAGATGAATATGTATTCTTTGGATGTTGAGCAGTATTTCAATCAGAGAAGGGAGAGGAGGGGAAAGAACTCTTTGCATGCTCAGAGGCACTCTCATTGGAAAGGGCCAAAGGAGAGAGAAGGATCTCAAAATGTACTCTTTGAATATTGAGAGGCACTTTTGTCAATTGGGAACAGAATTGGATAGGATGGAAGTATGCACTCTTTGTATGCTCAGAGGTACCTTGGTCACCACTTGCGTTTGGAGAGCAACGTTCAGATTTGGTTATATCCCAATATCTGGGATTTAGAAGGGTATGATTTTGTCTGAGGAAGTTGTTTCCTTTATTTTCTGCAACATTGTCCACTGCTGCTGCACTGAGCATGTTTCTAGTCCTCCTTGTTTCTGCTTCTGGTATGTAATATGGCCTTTTTTGAGGGTCAAGAGGCCTTTGGGGGAAATAAAAAGCCTCGGCGTCTCCTCCCGCCCCCGTGGTTGAACTCAAATATTGGCTTGGGCTAAGTGTCATCATTTTGGGAAGTCAGGAACTGCACTCTGCATAGGCTCAGAGACTCCTTGGTGATGCTTTGAGGATGGCACATTCCTCTAGAGGCCAATTCCTCCGGATCCTGACTCCTATAGAAACCCTTTCCAGTTCTCTTCCGTTGACAGATATGCAGGGTCACTCGGGATTAAGGAAGGTGATCTGAAATAAAGTCAAGCCCCTTTTATATGACATGAACATGGTCTCGCTCCCTTTGAAAATCTGATTTGTCAACATTGAATACCCTGTCTGTGTGATTAGGGCTCACATCTCTTCACCCTATCTATCTATCTATCTATCTATCTATCTATCTATCTATCTATCTATCTATCTATCTATC
>NC_056528.1:26183711-26314296 GCF_019175285.1 Sceloporus undulatus
ATATTATTCCCCCCTCTCTTTTTCATCTTCTCTCTCTCTCTCTTTCTCGTTTTCTCTCTCTCTTTCATCAATCCATCTATCTCTATCCATCTCTCTCTTATCTTCTGTCTATCTGTATGTCTATCATTCCCTCTCTCTCTCTTTCATTTTCTATCTATCTGCTCTCTCTCTCTCTCTCTCTCTCTTATCTGTCTGTCTGTCTGTCTATCTCTCTCCCTCCCTCTCTCCCTCTCTACACACTCTTGCAGTCCTTAGCCAGATATCTCCGAAATGTGGGACAGAAGGTACCTCTGAACATGTACAGAGGGCCTCTTTTCTTTCTCTCCCCCCCCCACTGCCCCAGCACATAAATCCAATCCTTCGCCCTTGCAATATGATGGACTACTCCACAACCCCCCATCCCCTGCCAGCATTACGCCGGAGGGGAATGATGGGTGTGATAGTGGAGGTTGCCCCGTCGTAGCATCTCTCAACGCTTCCCTCATTAATGCTTCTGTAATACACCGGATCAATACAGGCCCCCTCCCCGGGGACAGGGATTTCGATTTGACCCCACTGGTTTTCTCAGGCCCTGTCAGTCTAGGTTTGTTTGTTCCGTTTGGTTGGGTCTGGTGAGTTTTGGCCTTCCCCAAACCTCCCCACATACGGGGGGAAACCTTCCTGTAGTTAGAAAATCAAATTTCTTTTCACATTGCCCTCGCTTTTTGCTTTGACTACGAAGGGAGGCTGGATAATATTTTCTTTTTTCCTAAACGCCTATCAGATATAGCCGAACCACAGCTTGGAAAAGCCAGGTTTGTTCTCCATCATTCCTATTGTTTGGCTTCGATACTCTGCCACCGACTTACCTTTTGACCTTGGGTGACTCCTGGGCCATCATTTATTGAAGCCAAAGCCATCCATCATCCCCATTCGCCTTGGAGAGGAGTTGTTGCTTCATGGCGGCGTGCAAGACTGCCTGCTCCAGAGAGGTGTCTCATTGATTTGGGCCAAGATTCGACGTCACAGTCCACCTTGTTGACTTTATGACTCTTTAGCTACGTTGCAGAGATGCTGAGAAACCGTGTTAGTGAATAGTGGCGAGGCACACTGGGACACTGGCAAGAGGGCTCCAGTGTGCGTCAGGCAGGTCTGATCTGCATTGGGCACTGCTGATGTGAGCTGGGCGTTTTGGATGCACATCAGGCACTTCTCAGCTACCTAAGGCACTTCTGATGAACACTACTTCTGATGCACATTGGGCACATCTCATGCACAGTGGACATTTCTGATGTACACAGGTCATTTCTGATGCACATCGGGCACTTCTCAGCCACCTTGGGCACTTCTGGTGTGCGCTGAGCAGTCCTAATTCACTTCAGACACTTCTCGGCCACACCAGTCATTTCTGATGAACACTACATCTGATGCACATCAGGCACTTCTCATGCACGGTGGGTACTTCTGATGTGCACTGGGCATTTATGATGCATATCAGGCACTTCTTAGCCACACTGGGAACTTCTGGTGTGTGTTGGACATTTCTAATATGCTTTGGACACTTCTCAGCCACATCAGTCATTTCTGATGAGCACTACGTCTGATGCACATCAGGCACGTCTCATGCATGGGGGGCACTTCTGATGTGTATGGGCATTTCTGATGCACATCAGGCACTTCTTAGCCACATTGGGCACTTCTGATGTGCACTGGGCATTTCTGATATTCACTGGACACTTCTGAGGCACATTGGGTGCTTCTGATGTACAATGGGCACTTCAGCTGCACGTGGGGCACTTCTCAGCCACATCGGTCACTTCTGATGACCACTATGATGCACAGTGGGCACTTCTGATGTACACTTGAATACTTCTGATGTACACTGGACACTTTTCATGTATAGTGGGCACTTCTGATGCTCATTGGGCATTTCTGATGCACATTGGCATGTCTCACACACATCAGGCACTTCTCAGCCACATCAGGCACTTCTGATGAACACAGTACGTCTGATGCATATTAGGCACTTTCATTGGGATGCTCATTCATTGGGAATTTCTGATGCGCATTGGGCACATTCATTCACATCAGCCACATCTCAGGGCACTGTTCTCAGCCACATTGGGCACTTCTGATATGGATTGGGCACTTCCTATGCACTTTGGATGAGCATTGGGCATTTCTGAGGCGCACTGGGCATTTTGGATGCACCTCAGGAACTTCGGATGTGCACTGAGTCCTCTGTTGTGCATTTGGTCCTTCCGTTGCGGTCTGGCCAAACATAGCCACTGTCTGGGTGCAAACAGGGAGTCGCACAGTGTGTAATGGTGCCCATGGTGCCTTGGGCCATGGTGCATGTTACAACACCATGGTGTGACAGATACCTGTACGTAGTAACATCATGGCAGCCTCTCAGTAACGTGGATGTTGTGTGTTGTGTGCCTCCAAACCGTTTCTAACGTATGGCGACCTCAAGACGAACCTATCAAGGGTTTTTCTTGGCAAGATTTCTTCATAGTAAGTTTGCCATGGCCTTCGAAGAAGTAAATCCCATCCTGAATTCCAGCCATATTTATTGGCTCAAGCAATTCTTGTTTTTGAATTCCAAACCCTGTCTGGTTCTTGGAGGTTTTGGGGGATGCTTAGGATAACCCCTAAACTTTCTCAGGACAAGTCAGGGTAACTTTAAAAGGAGAAAATGAAACTAGAAGAAAGAAAACTCTTTCTGTGTTCAATTAAAAGGAGTTATTTCCTTCCTTGCTTAACTTTCTGGCTGTTAACAAGGTTTCTTTCTCTCTCTCTCTCTCTTTTGTGCTGGGCTTAAGGAATGCGTCTTTTTGGAAAATGCTCAAGTTTCCCTGAGATAAGCGCATTCTTTAGGTATGGGGCAATCGCTCAGGAGAGCAATGCGCATTCTTCGCTTTACAGATGTAGGCCAGAGCATTGGGGAGAGCATTGGGGAGGTGGAGGGGAAGGCTCTTTCTTTGGATCTCAGCTCCCAGAATCCACAGACTGAGGGATTCTGAGTGTTTTAGTTCAAAACAGTAACCCTCTCACACTCTGGGGGTGCGTCTACACTGCAAAATTAATGCAATTTCACACCACTTGAACTGATATGGCTCCATCCTACAGAATCCTGGGATTTGTCATTTTGGGAAGCACCAGCCCTCTTGGGCAGAGAAGGCGTGTCAAACTACAAATCCCATCAGATGGAGTAACAGCGCTGAAAAGTCATGTCAAGAGGTTTTGGTATGCACAGAGTTCTAGGATTTGGATTTCTTTTGCAAGCAAAAGCATGTGGCTTCTTCCTAAAGCTGGTAGGACAGGGCTGAGCAAAGTGTGGTGGCACCACGATCCCATTTTTGTGGCCTCTGGAGTCCTCCATCGGATCCCCCAAAATGTTTTTGAAAAATTCGGCACAATTTTTGGGCGATATTTACTGTACAGAAAGTGGCCACCGCCCCAGATCAGGCAATGTGGATTCAGAGAGTAGGCCTCTTGCTTTTGAAGGAAGGCCACAGAATTGCAGAATGATCTAGCTGGAAGGAACCACAAAAGCCATCTAAACCATTCCGCTGCCACAAGTAAAGTACCCCCCAAAGATGCCCATCCAGCCTCAGTTTAAAAGACCTCCAATGATGGAGAGTCTGCCACCCTCCAAGGCAGCATCTTCCATTGTCAAATAGCTCTTACAGTCAAGATGTTCTTCCTAATGTTCAGGTGGAATTTCTTTGTCTGTAGTTTGACTCCATTGCTCCTTGTCCCAGTCTCTAGGGCAGCAGAAAACAAGCTCACTCCATCTTCTACATGCCATCCCTTTGGATATTAAAGATATTAAAGCCTCTCACCTCTCAACCTTCTCTTCTCCAAGCTAAACATACCCAGTTCCCTAAGCCATTCCTCATAGGGCTTGGATAGAATTGGGGGCAAGGAACGGGGCCTGAATATGAATTTTGGATGGCAAGGTATGAGAGTGCTTTATTCCAAGTGTTCCCTAGGAGCATCCTCAGAAAAAGGGGGGCAATGCAGTTTACATTTGCCTTTTAGAGTAAACCAGATTTGTGCTTGCTGGGCTAGTAGGCAGATCAGATGATAGTTTGCTTGTGCAAATGCACACTCCTCTGAATTTTGCAATTTTCCAAAGTTGTCCGAATGAATATGCACAATGGGAGGAGGTGATATCTGCCAGTCTGCCCATTGAAATGGAGACCCCATGAACCACTACATTGGGGGAAAGTGATGTGGAGACATTGGGACCAATGCTACATGGACCAGTAGATACGTTTTGGGTCAGACAGTGTGTAGTGTGGGACTCTGCATAGACCAGTTGGTGTATTGGAGGAGAAGCCATATAGAACTGAAGATACATTGTGTATGATGCCACAGGGACCAGTGGATAGACTGGATGTCATGCTACATAGACGGGGAGGGAGGGGTATTGAAGGGATGTGCGTGTACTGGAAGAGAAGATACATTAGGGATAATGGCCCATGGATCAGTGGATACCTTATAGACTACTGGGTACCTTATGGGTAATGCCACATGGACCATTGGGTATCGTATGGTTAGTCTTTGTGGGCTATTGGATACCTTATGGATAATGCCACTTGGACCATTGAATATTTTATGGCTGATCCACATTAACCAGTGGATATCATATGGTTAATCCCATGTGGACTACTGGATACCTTATGGGTAATGCCACATGGGCCATTGGGTACCTTATGGTTCATCTATGTGGAATATTGGATACCTTTTGAGTAATGCCATGTGGATCATTGGATACCTTATGGTTAGTCCATGTGGACTATTGGATACCTTGTGGATAATGCCACTTGGACCATTGAATATTTTATGGATGATCCACATTGATCAGAGGATGTCTTATGGTTATCCCATGTGGACTACATGAATAATGCCACATGGACCACTGGGTACTTTATGGTTAATCCATGTGGACTACTGGATACCTTATGGGTAATGCCACATGGGCCATTGGGTACCTTATGGTTAATCCATGTGGACTATTGGATACTTTATGGGTATTGCTATTTGGACTATTGGGTATCTTATGGCTGATCCACATTGACCAGTGGATATCTCATGGTTAATCCCATGTAGACAACTGGATACCTTATGGGTAATACCACATGGACCATTGAGTACTTTATGGTTGATGCACATTGGTCAGTGCATACTTTATGGTTAAGCCGTGTGGACCATTGGATACTTGATAGGTAATGCCATGTGGACCATTGTTGTGTGCCTTCAAGTCATTTCTGACTTATGATGACACTAAGTAGAACCTATCCTGCAGTTTTCTTGGCAAGATTTATTCCGAGGGGATTTGTCATTGTCATCCTCTGAGACTGAGAGAGGGGGACCTGCCCAAAGTCACCCAATGGGTTTTATGGCCAAGCCAAGATTTGGACCCTGGACACACATACATTAATTTTGGCTGGTGATCATTAAAAAGGACATAAGATAGGGGAGATAAAATGCACTGCAAGACATTAAAATGCAATTATTAGATATCAGCTCTTTAAATACAAATGTGCATTTGGATGTCCAGCTTCCCTTCCCAAAAAAATTGCTGTAGGGGGCAGGAATGGTGTGCAATGGACTCATGTGCCAACAAATACGCATGGCACAGACCAGAAAGGGATCATTCCCGACTCATGCCATCCTCCCCATGATCATGGGCCTTCTTGTTATTGGACAACATTCCCCGATAGAGATGTAATTGGGGCACTTGGTGAGCATTGAACTTGCACGGAGGTCAGGACCATAAACCCTCTTGGCGATTTTCACAAGCCAGCTATTAAACTTGGCAACCTTTTTATCACACCCTCCCTCCGGTGCCATTTCATGGCTGGTAGGTTTTCTGACCCAGGGCAATCCACATCTTCTGAGCGTCTTCTGTGGTTGTTGGATGCCAAACCCTGGCTCTGGAATTGCTCTCTGCACACTTCAGAAACAATACCATCTCCTTCTGGAAATCTTCCCCTCGCTTCCATTAAGGCGAAATGGGGCTGTGCTTTTGTTTTGTTTTTCCTCCTTTGTGCCTCCACTTACTTATCAAGCCTTGGAGTCAATTGCTTGTATCCACCAGGCAGAATCGTGGAAATAATGTTTTCCTTCTGTGCTGCCGTTCGGATAAAGGAAAGAATTCGGATTAACCCATTTGGCTTAACCCATTGGAACCCTTGTGCAAGTAAACCTGTGCGCGGTTTGTGGGACGATTTTCCTCTGCGTTTCAAGGAGGAAATCATCCAATGGGACTTGTATCAGAGATTGGGACAATGCTGGATCAGGGTAACCATACCAGCACAACATTATCTTATGCGAGGGGGAAAGAAAGTGACTTGGTGACTCTCGGTGTGGTGCAGCAACTAAAACTGCCAATACAATCCTAGGTTGCATCCATAGGAGGATAGTGTCTAGATCAAGGAAAGTCATAGTTCCTCTTTATTCTGTTTTTGGTCAGGCCTCACTTGGAATATTGTGTCCAGTTCTGGATACATTTCGAGAAGGTTGTGGATAAGATGGAGCATGTCCAGAAGTGGGAGGCCAAAATGGTGGAAGGTCTGGAAACCACGAAGCCCTTTGAGGAGCAGCGGAGGGAGCTGGGTATGTTTAGCTTGGAGAAGAGAAGGTTTAAAGGTGATACGATAGCCCTCTTTAAGTATTTGAAAGGATGTCGTATTGAGGATGGAGCAAGCTTGTTTTCTGCTGCTACAGAGACTAGGGAGTTTGTCACACAGGAGGCTAAGTGTTCAAATCCCATGCAGAAACTGAATTTGAATTCTGGGAATATCCTCCTTACTTCCAAAACATTAACTTTTTAAAAACGTTTGTTTGGAGAGCTTTGTAGTCCTTAGTCTAGTCTTTTTGGAATGTAAGGGTAAGGTATTATCAATGCATGCCTAATATGCTCCTGCAAATCCACCGAGTCATAGCAAAGGCATTGTTTCTATTCCAAGTGACATGGGTGCATTAGCTTTAAAAGAAAGAACTAATTGCCCAGCTCAACTCCTGGGAATTGTAGTTTGATGTGGCAACAGAGCTCTCAGAATGGAATGACTAAGTGGCTCAAAAACTACAGTTCCCAGAATTCCATAGCATGGAGCCGTGGTAGTTAAAGTGGTGTCAAACTGGATTATGACTGCCGTGCGGATGCAATTTAAGGACGAATTTTGTACGGTGTAGAAGTGATGGAGTTTGACACCACTTTAACCTGGAATCCTGGGATTTGTAGTTTGTGGTGACATCAGACGGAGAAGGCGAACTAGCTCACAACACCACAAATCCTAGAATTCCATCACAGGGAGCCGCAGCAGTTAAAGTGGTGTCAAACTGCATTAATTTTGCTGTGCAGATGCAGTCATGGTTTTATCCCAGAATTTGGTAGGTGCAGAAACGCGTCCTCAGATTTTGCAAAGTTTTTAAAATCTATAGTTAAACCGAGTGCGAATTCACCGCAGCCCTGCCATGGGGATCACCAACCACTACTATCTGGGGGGAACTATAGTTTTATCCTAATTTTTCCATTTTAAATGCTTCTCGTTTGTTGCAAATTACTGCCGTCCTTAACGGAACTGCTTGCGCCGTGGTTTTCTAAACTGTGTTTTATCCCCCATTGCATCGATTACAGTTGTGTGTTGTTTTAATCTGCGTCTTGAGCTGCCGTGGCGACTCTTTGGGGAGAAAGGCAGGCCATAATTCTAATTAATGCATTCTTTTAAATAGGACCCATTGGACTGTTTGACTCTCTCTGGTTGAGGATGATGGGTGTTGCAGTCCTACGCATCTGGAAGCTGTTTTGTATGAAGAATAAGAGGGGAGGGTTATAGGGCTTCCGAAGGACCTCGGGGATTGTGGAAGAGCAAGAAATGGAGCATTTGGGGGCATTGCAATACTCCATCAGGGCGATACTCCCATCTCCATTTTGAAATGATTCCCAGCATCCTCAGGAAACATAGGACAGCCTTGTGGATTACTATTCCTTTCCTGTGGAACTCCTTCCCACTGGAGACTGGTCTGGCCCTCTTTCTACCCACCTTCCATCGACAAGCAAATCCCATTGTTTTCAATCTTTTGGCTATTAATGTATTGATGCAGAAGAGATTTTCCATGGCGCGAGATTTGGGGGAGAGGGCATAATGAGGCATTGGGGTACATCACACTGACCCCCATATTTATGGAGCCCCAAAGCAGAGATTCCTGCTCATTTTCCCTATGGGAAGCTATGGGACCATCATTTCTCCTTTGCTTTTCTTATTAATTGCATAACCTATCCGTCATCTCTCTGCTGGAGAGACTTTGGAACAAAGCAGCCATAAATTAGAAAGTCTTACCGAGGCAATCGGGAAGCCTACAGTATATATATATATATATATATATGCCAAATAAAAATGCACTCAAGGCTCTCTTCCCAGTTTCTCTGGACCACGGTTCCTCCACCTCCATCCTTGCAACCTCAGAATCTTCCGGTTGCCATGGCGATCCATCCTTGCCTCTCTCTCTCCCTCCCTTGGTACCCATGCCATAGGGACCGATGATCCAAGTGGGCACCTCTCCTGAAGGAAGGTGCATGGGATAAAAGCAAAGCCCTGCATCAGAACAGCTTTCTCTCCCCACTTTTTTTGCTCCTTAATTCCTATCAGGGATCCCCATGGGGTACTTCATATCCCCCTGAAGCTTCCCTAAGGGTACCCCAAAAACTCGGCAATCCTTTCTTTAGTTTTGCTTTGCCAGGCAAAGGATAATGCCAGGAGGGAAGATTCAGGGATAGAGGGCAGTTTGGTCCACTGTAAATTTCTTTCTTTTGCAGACCAGATTTTTACCTCCGGACCGTAGGCCTTCTTTGTTCCCTGTAACTCTTTCTATCCATTTGCCTTCTCTTATTGTTCTCCAAATAACAACAGCCACTAAATTTCTCTCCTAGCTTACTTAAACCATCTTCCCTCCTTGCTTAAAACACCCCTTAAAACCTCATGTATTTTATGCTAAGAAGGTTCAGGTATTGAGAAGGAGGAAAAACTTGGTTTGAAGATACTGAGGAGAAGGATGGTTGCAAAGGATTGCAATTGATGAGATTGATAGATCATCAATATCGGAATGTAATATTTTTGGACCGTGGCTAACCGTGAGTAACTGAAATAGCTGTAGTGATTTATAGTACTTGAGCTATACATTCCTAAGTGACTTGGGCCCAGGATGTCTGAAAGATGACCTTCTCCCATATATGTGTGTTGTGTGTTTTCATGTCATTTCTGACTTATGGCAACCCAAAGGTTACCCAACATGTGGTTTTCATGGCAAGTTTCTTCAGAGGAGGTTTGCCATTGCCTTCCCCTGAGGCTGAGAGAGTGTGACTAGCCCTAGGTCACCTGGTGGGTTTCTGTGGCTGAGCCAGGATTCGAACTGTGATCTCTCTGTGTCCTAGTCCAACACTCAAACCTCATGCTGGTTAAATTGTTTTTAGCTATGTATTTAATGTTCCTTCTTTTAAAAAATTTACCCGTTATGACATTGCCACGGGGGCCCTGGTGGGTTGGAAGGCAAGACGCAAAAGCCATTAATAAATTAATTAATGCTTAATTTATTAAGCATTAAGCATTAATTAAGTATTAATTAAGCATTAATGCATCACTAATTAATGGTTGTTAGGGCTCTGGTATATTAATTCCCTTCCTTTTTCTCCCTTCGTTCCCTTTCCAACGAAGGCTCTTAATTTTCAAGTTTCCTGAAATCCTTGGGTTAAGTCACACTTTCTCAGCCTCAAAGGAAAGCAATGGAAAACCTTGCCAATGAGAGGCAGTGCTGTGTAGTGGTTTGAGTGTTGGACTAGGACTCTTGGGAGACCAGAGTTCAAACCCCCACTCAGGGGCTTGAAAGACCGCCCCTTTCCTAGCCAGATTGGGGCCACGGTAACCTCACGCTGTGGCCTCGATCCAGCCTTTCGAGGGCGCAAAAAGGAACTTCAAAAAGTGGCTTCTTTTTGTGCCCTTGAAAGGACGTCATAGCTGTAGTGGCACATCTATACGCCGCTCCTTCAGCACTGAGTCGTATGGAGGAACATCATGACGCCATGTGCCATGTGGAGTAGTGTGCGGTGTCATGGTGCCCTGGGGGCGGAGTCAGGGCATGTGTCATTTGGTCTGTACAGGGCCTCAGACATGGAAATGCACTGGGTGACCTTGGGAAAGTCACATTTTCTCAGCCTCTGAAGAAATCATGAAAGCCAGCATAGTGTAGTGGTTCAAATGCTAAGACTAGGATTAAGTGTTAAGACCAGGATTCTTGGAGACCTGGATTCGAATCCCCACTCAGACATGGAAACCCATTGGGTGACCCTGGGTAGGTACTACTCTCTCAGTTTCAGAGGCAGTCAATGGTAGCAAACTTCATCTGGAGAAATCCTACAGAAAAAAAAAATACCCTAGGACAAATTCCTCATAACTCTCTAAGAGTCAACATCATGTAGTTGTTTGGGTCCAGGAGTAGGAGTCCAGAGTATAAATCCACATTCAGCCTTTATAACTGGGTGCCCTTGGGTGAGTCCTAATCTCTCAGCCTCAGAGGAAGGTAAAGGCAAACCGCTCTCTGAACAAATCTTCCCACGAAAACCCCACCATTGCCTTAGGGTTGCCATAAATTGGAAAAGCCTTGAAGGTGCACAACGGCAAGAAAGCAATCCTTATGAATACGATCGTGCAATTATTGCAATATTGTGCAATATGGAAAAGAGAGAGGAGCAAGTACAGATCTTGGGAAATGCCGCAGCAGCTGGAAAATGCGCTGTTGTGTATTTTTATTTTTCTGTTTTGCCTGGTGCAAAGAAAAACCCCAGATGGGTTGAAACATCTCCTTCGGTAAGACCAGATATCTTATCCGCAAACAAGAAGATTATAATTAAAGGAAGCAGGGAGTCTTGAACCTGCCTCTGATTTATACCGTCTAATACTGAAATCCTCCCCGAACAAGCTTGGCTAGACTGAAATTTGTATTTTGCTAGGCGGTGTGATTGCAAAACAAAAAGAGCACTCTGTGCATGCCCAGAGCTGCTTTCGGTTGGCACCGGAGCTGAAGTCTGAACTTTGGAACCAGTTCCTCGGCTCCTCTCTGGCTCAGATGGAGACCTGGAAGGCATTTGTCTCTGAACCTTGGTTGTCTTTTTTTCCTGCTGGGTTCAAACCTTGGCGCCTCTCCGGTGCGGTTCCCAGTTACTGAAGGCGGTGCTGGATGGAGACTGGATGGGATCTTCTTTTTGCATTTTCCCGTGAACTTCCCAAGCTCATTAAAGCAACCCTGTCTGACAGCTTGCGGTGCAGGAGCCAAGTCTGGAGGCTTTGAAGTATGTGCGGCGTCGCAGATTTTTGCATTTGGCATGCGTTGCGTGGCGGGGAAAAGGAGCAAAGGAGATGCCTGGAGGAAGCCAGCTTATCATTTGCAACAAGCGTTGCCTCCTGTTCCATGTTCTGCAGAAAGGGGTGCGTAGAAATCATGCTCTCTGAGCATGGACAGAGTGCCTTTCTCTGCACCTCAAGCAACGAAGGACAGCGAGTTTGAGACTTAGGGTGCCCAGATCTCCAGGCCTAGCTTTAGGGAGGAATCTCAGACTGAGAGCATTGCCTTGCAAAGATGGCTGAGGTTCTAGATCAGCTACTTAACTAAAATGAGTTTCAGGGAGTGTTAAGGGGATTAGGGAAATTTTATTATTGCCTATGTATCTGTTTTATTAGACTGTTGTTATCCGCCTACATCCCAGAAGGGAGAGATGGGTTATAAATATATGATGATGATGATGATGATGAGGAGGAGGAGGAGGAGGAGTCTCCTGGCCTTGCTTTTCTGGACATCACTATGAGAGAAAGAGGCACTTCAAGTTCTCTTTCAAAGAGCTCTAGTTCCTCTGGATCCCATGGGATGCAGCCATGGCAGATAGAGCAGAATCATTGCACTATAACTCTGTACTGTGAAAAGGTTGCAAGGATTCCCAAACTTTGGTCCATTCCAGGTGTTTTGGACTTCAACTCCCAGAAGCCCCAGCCAACTGGGTTGAGAGTCAGGAATGCTGGGAGCTGAAGTCCGAAACATCTGGAGAACCAAAGTTTGGGAAAGCTGGCCTATGTGGTTTCTGGAGAGCGTTGAAATTCTCCCCGATGTTGCCGTTCTTTTCCGAGTGATGACATGCTTTCAGAGACAGTAGCCCTCTCTCTCTTTCTCTCTTTCCCTCTCTCTCGTTCCTTTTTTCTTTTAATTGCTGAGATCATAGGGCAGAACTAAAAAGAAGGGGAAAAAATCAAATATGACAGGGAACAAATTAAGAACAGCAAAAGCACTGCCTATCGTAACAGCCATCTACGATTCGGGGAGCGAAAGATTCATGACGCATGCTTGAGCGCTGCAGGAAAGCGAGGGAGGCAGGCTGACAAAAGATTGCAAAAACAGCCCTCTTTCAATTGCTCCTTATTTATTTAATGAGGACAAGGATAAGGAGGATGATAAACTGTGAGTATTTTTCATGCATCAGATGGATAAATATTTGGAGCTGTTTGTTTGCCTTGCCGCCGTGGGCCTTCAAGTCATTTCCGACTTACGGCAAACTTACTGTGGGGTTTCCTTGGCAAGAGTTGTGCAGGGCAGGTTTGGTTTTGCCAACTTTGAGGCTGAGAGAACATGACTTGAACAAGATTACCCAGTGTGTTTCCATGGCTGAGCGGGGATTTGAACCCTGGCCTCCAGAGTCATAGTCTAATGCTCAAACTATTACGCCACACTGGCCCTCGGCTCTTATATTAGATCAGTGATTGTCCAAAACTATTAGGGCTGAGAGAGTGTGACTTGCCCAAGGTCACCCATTGAGTTTCCCTGACCAAGCAAGGATTCAAACCCTACCTTGGGTTTGCACTTTAAACCTGATACGGTCACCTTAAGGTTGCCATAAATCACCAATGAATTGAAGGTACACACCAAGAACAAACTTCGGGAGATGAAGGTTTGAATCAGCGCCCTGGAAAAACCAATGGTTGGCCTTGGGTACATCACACTCTCTCAGCCTCTAAGGAAGGCAAACCCCCTGTACACAAATCGTGCCGAGAAAACACCATGATAGGGTCTTCTTAGGGTCGCCGTAAGTGACAAATGACATGAAGGTTCACAACAACAACAAACTTTGGGACAAAGGTCTGAATCAATGCGCAACCCTGGCATACCTAGCCTTGGCCAAATCACATTCTCTCAGCCTCCGAGGAAGGCCAAGGAAAACCCTGACTGCCCAAATCTTGCTGAGAAAACCCTATGATAGGGTCTCCTTAGGGTCGCCGCAAATCGGAAACAACTTGGAGGCACACAACCACAACAATGGCGATCCAGACTGCAACCGTGTTGTTGCATTTTTGCACTGACTAACTACATTTTTGCACCAGCTAACTGTGCTTTGTGCCAACTAACTGCATCCCTACCTAAAGAGGGAAAACTTTGCATGCTTCTAGTTGCTTCCTCCCTGGTTCCCATGACTTAGTGCATCTGTAAGGCATGGTAAGAGGGCTGGTGTGTCGCCTGTCTCGAGTTCACATCTTGCCATTGATTCATCCTTCCAGTGATTAATTCTGGCCTCTTTCCAGGATGACGCTTTCAGGCTTGCCTTTGCGCCTATTAATCTGGGAAGATCATACCTCTGTGTGTGTGTTGTTGTTGTTGATCTTGGCACCTCCGGCTCTTGTGATGCAATGCAGCCATCTCTGGGGGAAGATGCAAAGGCACCCGATTCAGGAGAGCAGGAAGCATCTTCAAGCTGTTATCAGCTGGAGCTCCGAAGACTTGTGAATAAACCTCTGTTGGGTTTTTTCCCCAAGCTCTGGATTTTCCTTCCATTGAATGATCCATCATTGGACCTCCATCTAGTTCCAGTTTGGAACAATCAGGTCAGAATTTGAAGTAGCATTGGATGCTTTTGTATTGGTGACGGGTCTGATTGCTAACATCCAAAATCCACAAAACAGTGATACTTTCATTGCACAAGATGTTTCAGCTTCCAACATGCATTGGGTGCATTTGGGTTGTCCCATAAAGGTATCTCTGTTGTGTGGTTTTTGGATGTTGTTATACTTTGTGACATGGCCAACACAATTACCCCTGGCTATGTTTTCGTGGACTGATTGCTGTTTGTATTAGCCATTTACAAAGCCGCTAGTGAAAAAGGAAGGTCTCTGCCTCCTAGGAGTCTACAGTTTGAAGCCATTTGGGGGCAAGAGGGGGAGAACAGTATTCCTGGAGTGCAATTTGTGGGTTTATGGAAAGAAGCTGTGAGCAACATTTGGTGGCTGATGTGGTGCATGTAAAACATAAACCCCTTTAAAGGTGCGCTTATCTCTGATCGCCGAATGGAGCTGGTAAAGTTCGGATCCCTGAAAAATGCTCTTATCTCCAATCATTGATCGGAGATAGAAGCAAAATAATCTTGCAAGCTGAATGGAGAATTGCAGTGGGCTTCATCCAGCCTCCAAAGCAAATGGTTCTCATCTTTGTTGCCAGGCATGTTCTGGGGACAGGTTTTTGATCATTCAGGGTGCATCTACACACTGTCGAAATAATACAGTTTGACACCACTTTAACTGCCTTGGCTCCATCCTACAGAAATCCTGGGATATGTATTTTGGTGAGGCGTTAGCACTCTTGGGCAGAGCAGGCCAAAGACTTGGTAAAACTGCAAAAACCAGGATTAGATAGGAGCTACAATACTTAAAATGGTCTCAAACCACATTATTTCTACAGTGTGGTAAAAGAAGGAGGTCCTGGTGAACAGGTGCTGCAAGGTTGACACAAAATGTCCTTGATTCTGATTTATTTCCCCCTTTTTTCTTCTTGTGCGTATAGATCCAAATTTTTTTCACTTAGCTCAGAAGTTCATTAAGTTTTTTTATTATTATTCTTTCACATGTGACTGGTTTTTAATCAGCTTAGGATGGTTCCTCGGGGGGCCTGCAATTGTGATATGTTCCACCTCCTTTTTTTTTATGGCTAGGAGGAATTGCCAGCGGCAAACGTCTCTGGGTTTCGATATGGCTGCAAGTCTATTTCATTAAACCAGTAGATTAAACCTTAAACACATGAAGTTCTGGGAAGGGAGGCCATCTTAGGTTTACTCTGCACTGCAGAAATAATGCAGTTTGACGCCACTTGAAATGCTATGGCTCACTGCGATGGAAGTCTAGGTTTGTAGTTTGGTGCGCTATTGAGCCTTCCCTGCCAGAGAGCCTTGGTGCCAAGACAAACTACAAATCTCAAACCACAGTAGCATTGAGCTCACGTTGTGTAGCATACTATCCAACTCCTACGATTTTATGAATCCTCTGCCGTCCTGTTTTTCCATCGGCTTGTAAAACATCCCAGGTTCTCTTCCCACTTTCCTCCTTTGTCCTCAGCTTACTCCAGTGGCTACAGACTGGAAACTCTTTGAGTAACCCTTGGCAAGTTGCTCTTTTTGGGGTGCTGTAGAAATAATGCACTTTGACATCTCTTTCAGTGCTGTCACTCCAACTTAACGCAATCCTGGGATGTGTAGTTTTATTCGGTCTTTCACTTTCTCTGCTCAAGAGAAAGTTCCTGTGTTTGGAAGTTTGGAAAGGTTTCCAAAGCCTCAGCAAACCAGGAATCCCCGGATTCTGGAGGGAAACGGTTTTGCAAAAGTGCCTGGCTTACGGAAAGTTATATTAGATAGACTCCTTGTCACCTTATAACCGTGGTTTGGAGGGTGACGTCCCGGGTGAATGAATTCTTTCCCAATTTTAAAATTGACCAATTTTTGAGTTGCAATCACATTCTTTTTTACTCCGGCTTTTGGAACGTAACAAAGATCCGATCCATAGAGATGACAGAGTGATGGTATCATCCGTGGTGGTTGACTTTGCCAGCAAAATTACGATGAGCCCCATAAGTACCATCAATGGGAAAGTGACAAGAGAGATGCATGGTGTGGTTTTTTTGTGATGCTTATGAACAAAATCTGTAGTTAGAAATTACTGGGGGAAGGACAGATGCATTCAGTCTCATCATTTATAATAGTGGGTTTCATTTATTGACTACCCAAAGAGACGGAGACCTGATGTCTGAGACGTAAACTTGTTGCTTTTGTATCAGATGAATGAAGCTGTCAAATTTCCAATGGCTGCTTAGAAGATCGAGTCGTTTTCAAGCTGGAAAAAGGGGGATTTGGTTCCCTTTCAATTCCAATTGCCATAAACTGGTCTCTTGGCATAGTAGTCTTGGACTACGTCTCTGGAGACCAGGGTTTGAATCTTGCCTTGGCCATGTAAGCCTACTGGGTGACCCTGGGCAAGTCCCACTCTCTCGGCCTCAATGGATGACCATGGCAAATCCCTTCTGAAGAAGGGTCTCCTTAGGGTCTCCATAAGTCAGAAATAACTTGACAGCACACAACAACAACCACAGAGGACTAAGCAAGGGGGGGTTTACAAGCCTGTATCTTAACCCTGTTATTCATAAGGAACTTTCTGTATACAAAATATGTCCTCTAGCACTGCATGATTTTCCTCCTCTGAATTTTAAGATACTAGTCCTCATGGTTCAATATAAAGAGCTGATGAAGATGAATGTGGAGCTGAAGGTTTTGTATCCTCCCATATAGAAAGAAGGAGGGAAGGGGAAAGAGACTTGTTAGCAAATATACTTCTTCTTCTTCTTATTATTATTATTATTATTATTATTATTGGCTTGAATTTGATGTGGGACTTACGTGAGACAATGTGCAGTAGTGGTTTGAATGTTGGACTTTGACTCTGGAGACCAGGGAGTGGGAGGAAGGAAGGATCAGAGCAACTCCCTTAACATTTTAGCTTCTTGTTTGTTGAACCATCATCCTGCAATGGACATCATGGACAGAAGGAAGGGAGGAGGAAAAAAAGAAGGGAAGGGAAGGGAAGTAAAGGGAGGAAGGAAGGAAGGAAAGGAAGGAAGGAAGGAAGGAAGGAAGGGAAGAAGGGAAGGAAGGAGTGGAAGGAAGGAAGGAAGGATCAGAGCAACTCCCTTAACATTTTAGCCTCTTGTTTGTTGAACCATCATCCTGCAATGGACAGAAAGAAGGGAGGAGGAAAAAAAGAAGGGAAGGGAAGGGAAGGGAAGGGAAGGGAAGGAAGGAAGGAAGGAAGGAAGGAAGGAAGGAAGGAAGGAGAATTGACACCACTCCCTTAACATTTTAGCCTCTTATTTGTCAAACAATCATCAAGGGACAGAAGGAAGGAAGGAAGGAAAGGAAGGATGAGTGCAACTCCCTTAACATTTCAGCCTCTTGTCTGTTGAACAATCATGCAGAAGGCATGAGGTCAGTTTAGACTGTGAAATAAGGGTGTGTATGAGCAATCCCATAGGATCTTTTGGGGAGGAGATCAACAATTTTCCATGGGAAATGTTGGAAAGCAGGCTTGCCAGTGTGGAGGAAGGGATTTAGTCTCCAGGGAGGTGGAGGAAAGGAAGAGAACATTGCAAACTGAGGAGGAGAACAGAGGTCAGAATAGTTGAAATGCAGGGTTGGAATTTCCTCCGACGACACAGTTTGCATTTTTAAAAAAACATTTTCAAATACAGTGGGGCCTTGGTATCCGCCAAAGTTTGGTATCCGCCAAAGTTTGGTATCCACAGGGCACCCTCCCCATGGATTCCAAAAATCATGGCTGCTCAAGTCTCACTAAATACTATACAATGGTATTGTGAAATTGTGTCCCTGATAGAAAATGTCCAAAAGCAAATTTTTCTTTTTGGAATCTACATATTTTAAAGAATATTTTTCAAGCCGTGAATGGTTGGTTGAATCTTTGGATAAGGAATCCGCAGATACGGTGGGCCAGCTGTATTCTCCCCATCCCTAGTCGGGCATCTTTTTCACTTTTTGCAGCGAGGTCTTGCAAAGCATCCTAGCTTTGCCGGATATGGAGCAATCCTTCTTTCCAAGGGGGGTGAGGACAAGATCTTGACGCTAATTTCTGATGGATCCTGGAAGCCTCAGGGATGTTGGCAAGCTTCGCCATTAAAAAAATACTCCCATGTGGACCTGGAATCAATTGTTCCACGTTCTCCTTCCAGCTTGTTTTTCCTGGCAAGGCATCACTGTCTCCTCCTGCAGTGCTCTGGACTCTTCCTCCGTTCCTTGGGGTGGCCCATAAATTCATGGCTGGACCGGCGCAGCTGCGTTTTCGAAACACGTCTCCAGGTCTGGTGCTTTCTCCTTCCAACGTGTGGGTCATTGGCAGTCCTCGCTAATCTCCTCGCTCTGCTGAGATCTTCTGGGCTGCTTTCCAAAAGGGTGTGTAGCCTTTTGCAGAGGCCTGAACAACAGCAACGACAACCCAAAAGACAGAGGCCAGGTTTTGGGGAAATCTGCCTCCCAGACTTTTTTTGCAGGCGCTTCAGAAACTTGATGGTTCCCCGTAGAACGCAGATTTTGAACTTGGGACCAAATCATCTGGGTCAATTTGTTGTCATCGACTATGTTTCTGGAGACTAGGGTTCAAATCCTGGCTCAGCCATGGAAACCCAGTGGGTGACTTTGGGCAAGTCACACTCTCTCGGCCTCAGAGGATGGCAATGGCAAACCCCCCTCTGAAGAAAAGTGCCAAGAATACCCCATGATAGGTTCGCCTTAGGGTTGCCGTAAGTCAAAAATGACTTGGAGGATTCCATAGAATGGAGCCACGGGGGTTAAACTGGTCTCAAAGTGCATTATTTCTGCAGTGCAGATGCAGCCCGATAGGCTCTATGTGGTTGTGCTTCTAGCAATTACAACCAAACACATTTCTCTATCTAAGATTCTTGTCTTTCTTCCGCTGGCGGTGACACGATTGCAGTTCTTTTTCACACCTGGAAACACCCGCCAGCAGTAGGTCAGGTTTGTGGGTCAGGAGGACACAAACATGGATAATAATAACTACTTGGGCAAGGAAGATCGCCAAGCCCGGAGGGCGGAAATGACGCCATACCTCCCTGCCTGGGTTTTTCTTTGTAGGGTTGAGAACTTGGCACCGAAATCCAAGGGGAAATGACTCAGGCAAGGTCACTCTGGGAAGGCAGTGGCAGAGCATGGAAAAACAAAAGGCGGAAATACCTGGAATGCACAAAACTGCAAGCTGTAAGCCTAGAGAAATAACCAAGGGATCTGAGAGTGTGGGAGTGATTTCACCACTTTGCATCCATGTCATTTAAGAAAGGGATCAAAATAAATATAGGTCACCATGCAAGGAAGGTTGGGCTGCAGTCCTAAACCCCATTTTTATTTTCATTGTTGTGTGCCGTGAAGTCATTTCCGACCAGTGTGCTTTGAGCATTGGACTACAACTCTGGAGATCAGGGTTTGATTCCTCACTCAACCATGGAAACCCTCTGGGTGAGTCACACACTCTCAACCGCAGCAGAAGGCAATGGTAAACCTCTATTGATTCATATCTATTGAGTCCATTACTTTGTGTCCAGGTCTCTCGAGCGGCAGAAAACAAACTCGCTCCATCCTTAACAGGGCATCCCTTTCAATATTTAAACCTGCCAATCATGTCATCTCTTAACCTTCTCTTCTCTGGCTTGATCATTGAAACTCACTGGGTGAGCTTGGGCGAGTCACACCCTCTCAGCCACAGAGGAGGGCAATGGGAAGCGCCTTCTGGAGAAACATGCCAAGACAACCCCAGAATAGGATCGCCGTAGTGTCGGCGTAAGTCCAAAATGACTTGGAAGCACGCAACAACAACAAAAGGTGAACCTATCATGGTGTTTTCTTGGCACATTTCATCGGGGGGGAGATTGCCATGGCGATCTTCTGAGGCTGAGAGAGTGTGACTTGCCCAAGGTCAACCAGTGGGTTTGCATGGCCAAGCCGGGATTTGAAACCTGAGCCTGATTCCCACTACCTTTTAAACCAGATCGCAAATCAGGTTGAAGCCGTTCAGACAACCCTGGTTCCAACTTGAACCAAATTGCTGAAGTGATTCGGAGAGGGGAGTCATGCGCTAGACCCATTTAACCCGCGTCTTTTTGACATTGATTTTTTCTTCATCTTTTTGGATAATTCGGTTCCGCACAAGCATGAACCAGATGTGGATCAGAATCGAATTAAATTTGCCCTTCAACCGGCTGGAGTGGATCCATTTTGAATCAATTCATTCATGAATATGAACCACAGGTGGGTTATTTTAAAGGCGAAAAATGCAATCTGGGCAAATGTAGTGGGAACCACACTCCGCTGTCGAATCGATCCATTGATTCAGATCGCAAACTGATTTATTTGTAAGTGGTGTCCAGAGTCCAACGCTCAAAGCCACTACACCTCTTTTAGATCTTACTTTTCCTCCTGTGAGCTCAAGGTGATATACATGCATGCAAAGAGATCTTGCAGCACCTTGGGGGCTGCTGCCACATTGCAGAATTGATGCAGTTTGACACTGATTTAACTGTCACGGCTCCATCTCATGAAATCCGATCGGATGGACTTTGTGTCCTTGTGACAGAACAGTTCGGCCTGGATGACCCTTGGGGAACCCTTCCCATTCAATGATTCTATGAATTCTCCTTTTCAAGGGCTTTGGGGATGTTGCAAAGAACTCCCATCATCTACCCACCTTTGGCTTCAGCCTTGTCTACCTCTTCAGATGCATGCCACTGCCTCTCCTTTTGCAAACAGGGGCCCAGTTTCCAAACGGCGAAAGGCGGTAATTAAAATTAATTAGCCACCAGCAGAGCTCGGCTGCATCCCAAGAGACGGCAAGCATGCCAGGGGAAGTTACTTGGAGGAAGGGAGGCGGAGGGAAAGGCGGAGGCAGCTGAATAATTCACAAGGCCTGCTTCCTCTGGGGACCTCTTGCGAAGAGCCCGGTTCCTACCTGGATGAAATCCACCACCTTGAATTATTTATGCCAGCGAAAAGGGATTCAAGAGCCCCCCGTGGTGTAGCGGTTGGAGAGCTGGACTGAGGGTGCATCTACACTGTTGCAATGATGCAGTTTGACGCCACTTTGAGTGCTGTAGTGCCATCCTATGCGATCCTTTGTAGTTTTACAAGGTCTTGAGCCTGCTGTGCCAAAGAGTGCTCAGCCCAAATGGTAGTTGGAAATGAACCAGTATGGTGTAGTGGGTTAAATGTTGGACTAGGACACTGGGAGAGCAGGGTTCGAATGCCCACTCAACTGTGAGAACCCACTGGGTGGCCTTGGGCAAGTCATGCTCTCTCAGCCTCAAAGGAAGACAATGGCAAACCTCCTTTTGCCCAGAAAACCTTGTACTGAGTTTCCCTTTTAACACAGGATGATCTGTGCCATCGTATTCCTGATTTCTATGTACGGTTGTGGAAGCAGAGGATAGGAAGAGAATCAGCGCACTGGAGAATGCGGTGTTAGAGGAGCTTTGTACATAAAAATGGCTTGCCAAAAATACAGATAAATGGGCTCCAGAGCAAATTTGAGTTTCCCAAGAAGCCTAGATGACTAAACTGAAGCTATCGTCTTTAGGACCCATGATAAGAACTTATGTAGGAAAGGCAATAATATTAGTAAGGAGGAAGGCAATATAAAAAGAGGGAGACAGCTTTGCAGGCATGCAGACTCAATGAAAGAAGCCATGAAAGGGTATCGCTACTGGGGTGCTGGGAGTGCGGAACATACTGGGTGACACCTCAAATGGGATGACACCCAGTAGCTCACCAGTAGCCCTTTCTGGGCACCCGCACCGAATACCAACCCTAGTGATGCCAATGAAGCTGCGGCCCTGTGTTTGCAAGATCTGGAGCAGGGCTGATTGATAACAGGGTGACTTGGAGGTCTCTCAACCCTTCGGGTCTCCATAAGTCAATGTCAACTGCATGGCAATTCACACTGACAGGTTTGCCTTTCTAAGGAGTTTATCACACTGGGGCTGATTTCGACATCAAATAGAGATTAACATGCATTCAAAGCATCCTGCAAATGAAGTGGAAATGGTGAGTAATTGAGCGAATGATTATCACACACAATTGCTCAAATAAAGAGATGTCGCTGAACTCCTGAAAGTAAAAAGATGCGTGTTAATGCTTCTTTATGACCACCTTAATGGTGGGTTT
This sequence comes from Sceloporus undulatus, assembly GCF_019175285.1. Classification (NCBI taxonomy): domain Eukaryota; kingdom Metazoa; phylum Chordata; class Lepidosauria; order Squamata; family Phrynosomatidae; genus Sceloporus; species Sceloporus undulatus. The sequence goes on from NC_056528.1 coordinate 26,205,790, forward strand.
TGTGTGACGTCTTATGAAATGATTACACGTAATTACGCAACCTTTGTAGGATATTCATGGGATAAATGCCCAATCTCCTTTGTGTGATAAACTCCTAAATTGGAATGACTTGATGGCACAGAGCAACAAGAATACTTGGGAATTATGGGCGCTATTGAAGGTGGCATACAGTCGGCCCTCTGTATCCAGGGATTGTTTATCTACAGTTTGGCATAGTATTTTACGTGTACATGGATTCTTTATCCAACCATCCACAGCTTGAAAATATTCCATACACACACACACACACACACACACATATATACAGTGGTCTGTCCACATTTGCTGGGGTTAAGGGTGAAGGAACCCCATGAATGTGGAACAATCGCCAGTTAAAAAAAAGCACTATTCTTTTTACCCAAGAGAACACCTCTCTAGGAATCTCCAGGTCCTCCAGTGCAACTCTGTGGTCAACATCTGCCAGACGTTGATCGCAGAATCATGCTGGAGGACCTGCACATGCCTAGAGAAGCGCTTTCTCTAGAAACCTCTAACTTCTCCAGCACAACTCTATGGTCAACTTCTGGCAGAATTGTGCTGGAGGACTTAAGAGATTCCTAGAGAACATATCAATCAAAACTGCAAATAGACAAAGCTGCAAAAGTCAAAGCCAGAAATGTAGAGGGACAACTCTCTCTCTCTCTCTCTCTCTCTCTCTATATATATATATATATATATATATATATTCCAAAAAGCAAGCCTTGATTTTGTTATTTTATAGAAGGGACACCATTTTGCCAAGCCATTGTGTATAATGGGACTTGAGCGTCCACAGATTTTGGTGTCCACAGAGGGTCCTGAATCCAAATCCCAGTGGTATCAAAGTCAAATAATAATAATATGCCTCTTTGTGTTCAATGGGACTTGAGCATCCATGGATTTTGGTATCCATGTGGATGTGTGTGTGTATGTCCTGGAACCAAAGCCCATCAGATACCAAGGGCCTGCTGTACATTTGTTGGGAATAGCCCTGTTTCTTTAAGGCTTCCCATTTTGTGAGAAAGGATGGAGTCTGGGAGTTGTGAGTCCTGGCTCAGACCTGGATGGAGTTCTTCCAAAGTTGTCCTCTGCTTTTCCACCATCTTCCCTATGGGTTCTTGCTATTCTCTGGACTACAACCCCACTCTAATCCCAGTGACTGTTGCACTGCATTGTACAGGTAGGTTTTCTGGGGGCCTTTCACACAGCGTGGTTGTGTAGCAGCAATGTTTGTTTGCGTTGTTCATGCTCCACCTTATATCTACTTTGGGATGCAAGGCACCTTGTGGCAGTCAAAGTAAAACAGAGCTAAAGGGGGGAAATGCAGCATATCCAAATTAATGTGATCTGGCTGAACGAATCCAAAAATTAAAAACTCACACCAAGGGCTTCATGGCAAGATTTACCATCTGTGGGGTTTCCATGGCTGAGTGGGGATTTGAACCCTGGTCTCTCGGAGTCCTAGTCCAATGTTCAGACTGCTATGCCATGCTAGTTCTTAAGATGTCTTCAAAGGTTTGCCATTGCCTACCTCTAAGGCTGAGAAACGGTGACTTTGAGGTTCGCCTCATTGAGTTTCCATGGCTAAGCAAGGATACGAACCCTGGATTCCAAGAGTCTTAAATCTGTCTCTCCAAACTAATATACCACACTACATTTGTTGTAATGGAAGCCCGTTCAAAGCTAGGAAAATTTCCAACCTGAGGCTGTGCAGTTTAATGGTTACAGCAGATCCTATCTCAGCATAAGTGATTTATTGTGGAGCGCGGTGCCCTCCATGCCGATATGCTGCTGCATCTTTAAAAAGAAGAAATCACCTCTCTTTCTTTTCTGTCTCTTTTAATGCGCCCCTTATTTATTTGGCATCGCTTTCTTTTTTGCATTCCAAAGCTGCCTTTTGATGCTTATTTTTGGTGCCAATGAAAGCTGACTTCCTCTATGCAAATGGGCACTTAATATGCAGATTGGTGTGTATTTAATATGCAAATTGCCCTGCAGATCTGGAGAGCTGCCAATCTTTCTCCTTGGGTGTCGCAGGGGTTCGGCAGCTTTCCAAGACCGAGTCCCTGCCAGGTGGAAGTCGGACCTTGCGTCCGTTTTTGGAGGCGCGCTGGGGCTAGTTGAGGTTAACCTGACAGGGAAAAGGCACTCTGTGCATCCCCAGAGGATCTGTCGCTTTGGAAATCCACCAAGTTCTCTACTGAAAACTCAGCTCAAGCAATTAATGTCATCCGTTCAGACTGGAATTTGGAAAATCAACGCCGAAGCGAGTTCATTTTGATGGAAATGAACTTGCTTAGAGGTTGGTTTTCCAAATTCTAGCTTGAATGGGTGACATTAATGGGGTTTCTTGTTGTTAACTGCCTTTGAGTCAGTTTTGACTCATATCAGTGCCATGAATGAGGAACCTGCAAGTTCTCCGTTCACAACCGATCTGCGCAGATCCTGCAGGTTCAAAGCCATGTCCTCCTTGATTTGAGTCTAACCATCTCATATATACTGTATATACATAAGTCTAGACATTTAGATCAAAAAATGGACCCAAAAAAACCTGAGTCGACTTATCCAGGGAGCAATGTAAGTACTGTATCTTAACTCTTATTTAAAAGAAAGAACCATCTCCTGGTGTAAAGCAAGAGTATAGTATGTGAAGCACCAACACCCTTCTCTCTCATCCATCCAGTCTTAAGAGTAAGCACAGAGTTATGTCTGCTGGAATTTTATAAGTTCATTGACATTGTTTTGCTTTGCTTCATCCTTTAGATCCTTTGCTATATGCCCCTAAGTTTTACCCTCGACTTATAGCAAAATCTGTCAGTGTGGCCCCAAAACCTGCCCTCGACTTATACATGAGGTTGACTGATAGTAGAGTATATACGGTAGTCTTTCTCTCTTTCTACTAGCTTATGTCCTTTCTAGCATTATTGTCTTTTCCAATAAGTCGTGTCTTTCATGATGTAGCCTAAGTTTGAGAGCCTCAATTTGGTCATTTTGTCTTCCAGGGAGATTTCTGACTTCATCTGTTCCTGGACCCATTTGTTTGTCTTTTTGGCCGTCCACGGGATCCTCCACACTCTTCTCCATCCCCACATCGCTAATGAATGTATTTCCTTTCTATCCGCTTTCTTCACCGTCCAGCTCTCGCATCCATCTATAGCGATGGGAATATGATGGCTTTGGACAATCCTAACTTTAGTGTTCAGTTTTATATCCTTGCCCTTAAGGATCTTGTCTAGTTCTTTCAAAGCTGCCCTCCCCAGTCCCAGTCTTCTCCTGATTTCTTGACTGCAGTTTCCATTCGAGTCCATGACTTGGTCCAAGGTATGGAAAATCTTTCTTTCAATTTCCTCATGGTCTCGGTTGAACTTAGGTAACTCGTCCATGGTCATTTTTGTTTTCTTAATGTTCAACAGTAACCCTGCCTATTCACTTTCTTCTTTGGCTTTCCTTGGTAATCATTCCAAGCCCTTGTTATTTTCTGCTAGTATTATGGTATCATCTGCATAGATTGTTGATGTTCCTTCCTCCGATCTTCAATCCTCGTTCTTCTGAGTCTAAACCTGCTCTGTATATGATATTTTCTGCATAAACTTGAATAAATTGGGTGACAGAAAGCCTTTTCTGACCCAGTTTCCAATTGGGAACCATTCTCTTTCTCCTTCCTCGGTTCTCCTGTCCTGAGTACAGGTCAATCAAAGATAATGGTACACCCATTTCTTTAAGAGCAATCCATAGTTTTTCATGATCTTTCTATGGAATTTGTTAGCCAGCCTTTATTCAAGCCCCATTGATTTCTGTGGGTCTCCTCTAGCTTGCTTCTCATCAAACAAGCTCTGCTAAGATATTATCTGTATATAGCCATTATCCCACACAGCCTCAGTTCTAAAAACTCTCTAGGTTTGAATGGGAGGCGTCCATTACAGCAACTCAATAGACCCACTGAAATGAATTGGACTTGTTAGCTACCCCTTCTATAGCTCCTGTTGATTTTTGGTGGGTCTACTCTAGTTAGAACTAAATGTGGAATTAGCCGTTGGGTTTTAAAAGTAACTTGGACCCGTTGCTCATTGCAGCGCTCTTGTGAAGTAGCTTCTTGCTATTGTTGATTACAGTAGGCTGGAAAGCTTGCTGCATTTCGCTTATGTGTAGTGTGTGTTTGGGGTAAAAGATTTGCTGAAACATACTGACTTCTTCTTCTTTTCTCTTTTGGTCTGCGGGTTGGAACACAACTCTGGAGGACCAGGGTTCGAATCTCTGCTGAGTCACGAAACCTACTGGGTGACCTAAGGCAAGTCCCACTTTCTCAGCCTCAGAAGATGGCAATGGTCAACCCCCTCTGAAGAAATCTTGCCATGAAACCCCTGTGATACGGTCACTGTAAGTTGGAAATGACTTGAAGGCACACAACAACAAGAGGAACCATTTCCTATTCATTCCAGGTGTTTCCTGTGCTGGAACCATCTTTTCTCTTCGAGAAGTCATGCCCAGGAATGCATCGCTGAGTTATACCCGTAATAATAATGTGCGGCTTATTTAGTGGGTGCGTAAATCCCACACCGCATCCCTTCAGTGTGGGAGCATCTGTGGTTTTAGCCCAGCAATAATATCATGTAGCAAGAAAAGGAGGAGGGTGGATGGTTTGCCACCCGCAGCTCATGCTCTATGGTACGGGGCCGGTGAACATTAACCGCTACTGTTTACATAGCGAGCAGCTGCCTCGGCCACTTTGCACCCGGATCAATGTCTCTGGAGCTTGGCTCCCCGCTGCGTTGTCACCCCACCACCGCCACCAGGAGCCGGGGACCTGTGTATTCAGTTTCAAGATCTACTTACAGCTGCTCTTAGTAAGAATCAACCCTTCTCCCCCCTCCATTGCACTTGGTACTTTGGTTATAAAACATTAATCACTTCTCTGGAGAGGTCCCCGGTCTCTCGGCACAAGTGTGGAGGGTTTCTTTGGAGAATGGGAACAGAGATTAGGGAGAAGGACAGAAGGGCGTCACTGCGATGGTGTGTGCATATTCTCTGGCTTTGTGGTTGTGTGCCTTCAAGTCATTTCCAACTTATGGCGACTCTAAACCAAACCTATCATGAGGTTCCATGGCAAAATTTATTCAGAGGGGGTTTGCCTTTGCCTCTCTCGAAAACCGAGAGAGTATGGCTTGTCCAAGGTCAGAATGGGTTTCCGCGGTTGAATGGTAACTTGAAACCTGGTTTCCAATGCCTTAATCACTACACTAAACTGGCTAAAAGTTTAAAGTCTCTTACTCCCAAATACAGTCTGCCAGACAACAGTTTGCAGATAAAACATGTGTTGGAGTCTGGTCAAGGTGGCAAAAGTTATTAATGAAGGACACAGAACTGTTGATAATGTGGGTTGACATGTTTAAAACAGTGAAAGGTCTGGAAAGCACCAAGCCCCATGAGGAATGGCTTTGGTACCTGGATATGTTTAGCCTGTAGAAGAGAATGTTAAGGGGTGACATGAAAGCCATGTTTAAATATTTGAAGGGATGTCATATTGAGGATGGAGCAAGCTTGTTTTCTGCTGCTCCAGAGACTAAGACATGGAGCAATGGATGCAAGCTACTAGAACAGAGCTTCCACCTAAACCTTAGGAAGAACCTCCTGATGGTAAGAGCTGTTTAACAGTGGAAGATATTCCCTTGGAGGGTGGCGGAGCCTCCTTCTTTGAGGGTTTTTAAACTGAGGCTGGATGGCCATCAGTCGAGAAAGCATGGATGGTGTCTTCCTACATGGCAGAAAATCGGGCTGTTACAAATCAGGACGGAGTGGATGTAGATACAAAGATACGAACATATTTAGGAAGAATGCAAGAAACAGAAGGAGCTGGGTTTTTAACCAATAAATGAAATGGTACCATTCTGCCAGCTTTTTCCCTGGTCTCTTTTAACAAAAGAAATCTATGAGGCTCATTGACATATGTAATTGCTGCCTTGGGTTCCCTGCCTGATTTGTACCAACTGCTTATCGTCGTTTGCTGCTTTGTGGAGAAAACATTGCTTAGACACTGGAGATGTATGTGCGTGTGTAATCTCTGCATTCCTCACATCAAAAGCCAAATGGTTTTTGATGGTTAGAGATAATCTCTCCCGTAAAGCCCCAGGTATCCGTGATCTGCAGGCCATTAAAGGATTGCAGCGGAACCCATGTTTGCTTCTGCTGGAGCCACTGATGAGCAAGCATTTGTCTAACCCGCTTGCCTTGAAAGCCAGAGTGGGCAACATAGAAGGCTGGGGGGTGCATTAGTAACACTGAAGTGAGCATGGAAGGCTGCAAAACCCTTGCTGTATATCCAGCAAAAGAAAAAAATCAAATCCTCTCCAGTTCCCTCCAGGAAACGTGAAGGCATTCTCACCATATCCAGGGACTTTGCTGGACCTTAGAAGGCATCTGGGGTCAAAAATACTTTTTGCAAAGGTTTCCCTAAAAAAAAAAAAAAATCTTTGCAAAATTTTGTAGAAATTTTTTTTCTTTGCAAAAGTTTGCAAAAAACACTCTTTTTTGCAGAATTTTGCAAAATGCTTTGCCCCTGGGGGTCTCCAGGTGGGATGAAAATGCCCTTTGCACAGCCTAGAGACCATTGAGAGAGCAATAAACCTTGAGAAAATTGCTATTTTTAATACCTCCGCACTGGGGAGCAGAAAAATAACCCTGGGGGCCACATGTGGATATTGCTTGTCCATGCTTTCCAGGGATGGGATGTTTTGCTTTTCCTATATAGATACATACACACACGTTACACATATGTTTTATTTTTTACTTTGAAGAAAATAAATCATTTCAGAGGCAGTCGGGAGTCAGATTTTTAAAAAGATCCCCCACCTTCTCCAGGCCACCCTTCTTCCAAAGTGCATGAATGAGAGCCAGGGAATAATAATCTTCCAGCTGCAGGGAGGGACATCGTGATCCGTCTAAGTTGGCTTGGAAGCAAAAGCCATAAGTCATTGTCATTGCTGGCCAGACCGAAGGACAAGAGAAGTGAAAGGGTCGTGCGTCATTATGTCCACGGCCCAGCTTTTAAAACCCACTCTCAAAGTCTGTTTTGGCCCAACCCTTGAGCTCCTTCCTAAATCTCTCTGCATGGATTAGTGACAAGGAGGAACCCTTTCCCATGTTCCTAAAATCCATCTCATTCTCTTGCAGTCCTTGGAGATCTCCCCCCACATGCACCCGATGCAATGGAAAAGCAAGGAAGGGGCATGTTAAGTATTCTCCAGGCGCATGCACCCTTGCCTGCCATTTGGCATTCGGCCACCTTTAGAGCGCATCCTCCAAATCCCACAGCTCAAGAAGGAATAAAGTCTGTCACACAGATCAGCGCTTCCCCCTCTTTGCTTTGACATAATTTCATCCTCGCTGTGTTGGCGCGGATTGATGAATCAGCCAATTTCCGGTCCGCATCTCTTTTTTACATCTTTGCTCTTAAAAAACCATTTCTGTCCCATTTCTGCACTGGTCGGCAACTTCTATTCTCAAGGCATGGAAACTCAGCTCTGCTTTCCCATGCTGCCTTCCAGAACAGACGCACTTTTTCATACTGTGTTCCCTGATAGGCCGGTGCGCGGGTGCATCTCCCTCTGAAGAATATGCTTTTGCATGCCATTTTTATTTTTATCGCAACATAAAACATAACATAAAACGAACAATACAAACAAACAATAAAAATTTCTTTCATTCCCTTCATATAATGCCTGTCATTCCCTTGCACTTTTTGTGTTCAGAACCTCATCACAATATTTGTGAAAGTGTCTCGTCTATAGCATGGGTGAGCAAGGTGCGGCCTGTGGGTCGCATGTGGTTTCCTAGGGTAAAAAAGTGCTCCCCACAAAGCCCTCAAGGGCCGACGGAGGGCATTTCTACTATGTTTGGAATGTATACATAGTAGAAATGGGTCAAACAGATGTTTCAAAACAATTTTGCAATATGTTGCCAAATTTTATTTGCCCCAAACAGCTTCTGGATGGTGTGGGGAAGACATTTCCACCTCATTTTGGGTCCAATTTCATCCCTTGAGAGACCTTTGGGATTTTGTGAGCTATTGAGCCTTCTTTGTCGGAGAGCTCTGGTGCCACGACTATCAATCCCAGGGATCCCATCACATTGTGCCATGAAGGTTAAAACAGTGTCAAACTAACATTGTTTCTGCAGCGCAGATGTAGCCCTAATCCAAAACTCAAGCCACTTCACCACGCTGCCTCTGCTTTGCCACCTTTCTCCAGAGGATGTTTGCCATTGCCTTCCTCTGAGGCTGAGAAGGTGTCTCTTTACCAAAGGTCACCTTGTGGTTTTCTGTGGCCAAGAGGGAACTGAAACCTTGGTATCCTGGTCCAGAACTCAAGCTGCTATACCAAGCTGCCTCTCCTTGGCCAGGTTTCTCCAAAAGAGGTTTGCCATTGCCTTCCTCTGTAGCTGGGAGAGTGTAGCTTTGCCCAAGGGCACCCTTTGGGTTCCTATGGCCAAGCAGAAACTAGAAGCCTGGTTTCCTGGTCCAAAATTCAAGCCGCTATACCATGCTGCTTCTCATTGACCGTGTTTCTCCAGAGGATATTTTTTGTGGGCTTTTCAAGCTTATGTGGTCATGTTCTAGAATAGTTTATTCCTGATGTTTCACCTGCATTTGTGGCTGACATCTTCAGAGTCTTTGTCTCCAAAGGATGTTTTCCATTGCCTGGGGCTGAGTGTGTGTGACTTGCCGCAAGGTTTCCCACGGGGCTTCCATGGCCAACCAGGGATTTAAACCTGGTCCCCCAGCATCCTAGTCCCACACTCGAACCACTGCACTATACTGACTGTTACAAAAACATACACACTCTCAAAGGGAGTGCTCTTGCCCTGAGATTCCTCCCTCTCCCCTAGAAGAACAGTTTATCACACTGGGTCTGATTTTGACATTAAAGAGAGATTAAAGCACATTTAAAGCATCCCGCAAATGAAGTGGAAATGGCGAGTAATTGTTCGAATGATTATCGCACACAGTTGCGCAAATCGTAAATGCTTTGCCGCTGAAATCCTGAAAGTAAAAAGATGCGCATTAATGCTTCTTTGTGACCACATGGTGGGTTTGGGGATTTTTCCGGGATATTCGTAGGATAAACTCCCAATCTCCTTTGTGTGATAAACTCCATAGAGCTGGAAGAGACCACCAGGACCATCCAGTCCAACCAGCCGAGGGTCCAAGCCATGAGATCTAGTGCCAGATCTGTGAGCAAAGAACCATATGTGCAGAAAATCCTACGTTCAGTTTACAGCAGCTCCAGGTAGAAACAGACCAGACGGGAATATGATGGGAACAGCTTCTCTTTCTCTCTCTCTTTTTCTCTCTCCATGCCCCCGGTTCCCTGGAGGGCAACTGCCTGCCAACTGGAGTAGAAAACACTTGGCTAGACAGACAAATAGGCTGGTACAAGTCAGGCAAGTTTCGAGGTAGCGTCAAGGCTTGGCTGAGAGCATGGGAGGCCAAGCTGAAACTAGACAAGCGGGTGTTTTGCAAGCTGCAAAGTTCATGCCTTCCTTTAACTAAAGGCAGACTGCTTCATAAACCCCAGCTCTCCCAGTTTGGCAAGGACAGCCCCGATGAATCCTCTGCCATCCCACTTCTTCAGTGCTTTTGAAATGTCCCAGCATCTCTCTTTCCTCCTTGGTCCTCAGCTACTGCAAACTGAGCGAAAAAGGAGTTTGCGCTCCATTAATTCCAGATTCCAAAACCTTTTTTCATGGGGAGCTTAGCTGGCAACACCTTAATTTCTAATGGTTCAGTGTAGACAAACTTTGTTTCACGTACAAAATTATTACTTTTTAAATGTATCAGTTACTTTCAGGCAGTGGTTATATTGAAGAGATTAATTTTAAGTCCGCCAGACAGTGATATCTTTACTGGGTTGATCAAATTGCAGACCAAATTGCACAATATACACGTTGCAAGCTTGCGACATGGCTATTGCGCATTTTGGTCGGCCTGATAAAGATATCACCGTTTGGTGGATTTTGGATGTTATTGGATTTGCTGTATTGCCAGCATGGCTATCCCTGAGTTTTAAGTTTAGGCTCAAATCCCATCTGCAAGATAGTGTGTAAATACAAATATTCCAGAATCCAAAACACTTCTGGTCCCAAGCATTTTGGATAAGGGAGGCTCAACCTGTAAAGCAGTATCTTGGCATCTGCTGGGATTTGGTTCCAGAACCCCTTGTGGATACTGAAATCCATGGATGCTCAAGTCCCATTATATACAACGGCATGGTAAAAATGATGATCTTTATATAAAATGGCAAAAATCAAGGTTTGCTTTTGGGATTTTTAAAGCTGTGGATGCTTCAATCTGTGGATAAAGAATCTGTTGCAGATCTCTCCACCTGACCCTCTTCTTTCTCTCTCCACCCGACTCCCCCCATATCAGGACCAAGACCTTGGTAACCCTATGCCTCAATGGAGGCTACATTCTTCTGACATCACCAACAGCAGGCCCGGAAACCTGGAGCCAGCTTGGCAACCCCACCAGCTGCCCGGAGAATGGGTTTGGGTTACACCGTGACATCAGTTCTCTTGGATCACCTGTTGTGGGGGAGGTTTCGGGGGCACCGTTGCAGTCGGCCAAGAACAGCTGACCCCCCTAGGACACACACATGCAACACACAACACACACACACACAGCACTGTCCCAGCAAAATTTGACAGCCCCGTTTGTTCAATTTCGGCTTCCCTTTGGGCTTACGGTGCAGCTTCCCAAATTTCTATCCATGCAAGTTTTGTTTTTCCTAGTTGTCTTCTGTCGAAGTGACTTGCCTGAATGCCACACTGCGCTGTCCTGGTTTCTCTCTCCTCCTCCTCCTCCTGCTTTCTCCCTTTATCTTCAGTTGCGGCAAGCTGCATTCGACCTGCAAAAAGTAGTTTGCACTCAGGCCTTGCCATTCAACAACAGAACAATACACAGATTAACATGGAAAGTCACTTTATATAAAGTAGTTTTATATATACCCCACTCTCTCCCATGCCAGCATTCTCTGAAGATGCCAGCCACAGTTACTGGCAAAACGTCAGGAATAACCATGGCCACAGAGCCCAAAAACCCCACAAAAAGCTCAGCAGAGTTTAAGGCACTGAATTCACCCTGCAAAAGTAGCTTGCACTCAGTAACTCAGCAGAGTTTAAGGCAGTGTACCTGAGTCAGTCTAACCACCTCCTAATTGAGAGACCCTCAGGTGGTATCCATGCCCTTGATATCTCCATTCAAATGACACCTAGAATCATAAAGCTGGAAGAGACACCCTTAGGGTCATGCAGTCCAGTCCCATTCTGCCATGCAGGAAGACACCATCAAAGCACTCTCTGTGACAGATGGCCATCCAGCTTCCTTTGTAAAAGTTTCAAAGAAGAGACTCCACCACCCTCCATCTTCCTTAGCTCTTACCCTTAGGAAGTTCTTCCTTATCTTTAGATGGAATCTCTTCTCCTGTAGCTTGAATCTATTGCTCCATGTCTCTGGAACAGCAGAAAACAAGCTTGCTCCATCCTCAACCTGACACTCCTTCCAATATTCAAACATGGCTATCATATCCTCTCTTAACCTTCACTTCTCCATGCTACCCTCACTTTCTAAGCTGCTCCTCGTAGGATTTGGTGGTTTCCAGATCTTTCACCATCTTGGTTGCTCTTCTTTGGACACGTTCCAGCTCGGCCACATCCTTCTTGAATGGTGATGCCCAGAACTGGACACAGTATTCCAAGTGAGAGCTGCCCAAAGCAGTGGGACTATGACTTCCTTCCATCTAGATGGAAGATTGTAGGATAAGCCCTTCACTTATTAAACAGGTGGCCATCTTCCTCCTGTACTGTTAAACCTTAAAAAGAATACCATTTCCCCTGCAAAATTAGAAGAGGGCTCTTGGTTACTTCCTCTGAAACCAGCTAAGGAACTTTGAGCAAGTCACATTCTCTCAGCCTCAAGGGGAGGCAATGGCAAACCACTTCTGAACTAATATTGCCAAGAAAATCCAGGATAGGTTCACCGTAGGACTACCATGAATTGGAAATTAATTTGAAGGCACTCCATACACACACAGATACGTATGTCATCGGTGTACATGGTGATTTATACCATGTGAATTACCTTTGCATTTTTTGCTTTGCAATTCTCGGAGGTGTTTTTTGGGCAAAAGCATGGCCCCGATACCCACCACAGTTGACCACCCCAAACCTAATGCAACTCACTGTTCAGCAAAGAAACTGCATTGCAGGATAGAGCGACGGCTGATAAATTGCATTGCTAAACTGATGTCTTGTTCTGCTTTGTTTTCCAAGCTGCATTCGTTGGAACATTATCGGGAGTCCCTTTCCATCTCAAGGAGCATGCAAACTGATTTAGAAATGTGTGTTGCCGAGGCCGATACAGAGTTCTTTACTGGCTTTTTGTGGAGATGAATGCAAAAACATCCAAATGGGCGTATTGAGCTGGGGAGATGAGAATGTAAGAACTATTCAAAATCCCCCCAATTTAGGATTGTGATTTACAATAAAATTCAGATGTAGGGTTGCCAGATCTTAGGGCCTGGTTGCCAGTTCTCATGGGCCGTCTCCAGATGGGAGATGGGGATGAAAATCCTCTTGTTTGTGGGCAAGAGGAAAGGGTTCAGTGCAAATCTGAGGCTGCATCTTCACTGCAGAATTAATGTAGTTTGACACTCCATGCTCTGGGATCTGTCATTTTGAGGTGTTTTTTTTAAACTGTTTATTTTTATAACCGAGAAACAATATAAATAACAAAACAGTACTGCAGCTTTTACACTTTACACTTCATTGCTTTCATCATTGCTGTTTGCATCCATTGTTCCATCTCCTAGTCTCTGGAGCAGCAGAAAACAACCTTGCTCCATCCTCAATATGGCATCCCTTCAAATATTTAAACATGGTTATCATGTCCCCTCCTGACCTCCTCTTCTCCAGGCTAAGCCTACTCTTAAGTTACTCCCATGGTTTCCTCGCCTTTCACCATTTTGGTCTCTTTCCTCTGGACATGCTCCAGCTTGTCCACATCCTTCTTGAATTGGGGTGCCAGAACTGGACACAATATTCCAGATGAGGTTGGACCAAAGCACAATAGATAGCACTATGACTTCCCTTGATCTAGACCAGTGATTTCCAAACTCTGGCCTTCCAGGCATTTTGGACTTCAGCTCCCAGAATCCCATTGGCCAAGATGGTTGAGGCTTTGGGGAGTTGAAGTCCCAAATACCTGGAGTACCAGAGGACCAAGTGAAGTCTGAATCAAGCAGAACTATTACTTCCCTATACTCCTATCAATGCAGCCTAGAATTGCACTGGCTTTTCTAGATGCCATGCCACACTGTCGGATCATGTTCAGCTTATAGTCCGCTAAGCCTTCTAGCTGAACAGGAGCCAGCCGTGTGATGCTGCAGCTGGAAAACCCAAGGCGGTCCACAGATGCATCAGTAAGAGTCTAGATTGGTTGAAGTACTGTATATACTCATGTATAAATCTAGAAATTTAGATCAAAACATTGACCCGTAAACCTGGCTCGACTCGGGTTGATGTAAGTACTGTATCTTAACTCTTATTTAAAAGAAGGAACCATATCCTGGTAAAAAGCAAGAGTATAATACTTGAAGCACTGACCTCCTCCACTCTTTCATCCATCCAGTCTAAAGAGGAAGCACAAAGAGTTATGTCTGCTGGGATTGTATAAGTTCATTGACAATGTTTTGCATTGCTTCATCCTTTAGATCTTTTGCTTTATGCCCCTAAATTTTACCCTCAACTAATCCACGAGTCATAGAAAAATCTGTAATTTTGGTCCCAAAACTTGCCCTCGACTTATACATGAGGTCGACTTATAGTTGAGTATATACGGTAATATTCCCGCTCCATTCTGCTTTGGTCAGACCTCACCTGGAATCCTGTGTCCAGTATCCTCTTGCCTTACTCCCCATGGAATAGCAAACCCCAGGCTATAGCCTCCCCTAGTGGCACCCTGAGAAACAGCACCCTCTTTCGCCGCAGGCCCTTTTCTCCACCTGTCCCCAGGATTGCGGCTGTTTGGTGCCTCTGGTTGCAACCGGTAACCCCATCCTGCTTGCCTTTCCTCCAAGGGGGGTGACGGTGGGATGCACAGTGAAGGACTGTCTATGGAAAAAAAATACCCGAGAGAAAGAAAGAAGGCCGTGCTTTTTAATGCCAGAGAATGAGGGCCGGTAACTTGATCTGGTTTATTGTCTGTGGAGGGGAAAAGAAGAAACTGAGGAGGGGTGGAAGAGAGAGGGATGAGAGAGAGGAAGGGAACAACTGGTGGAGGGGGGAGAAGGACGACCCAATAGGGGGATCGGATGGCAGAAAAGGGACACGGGTCCCCCCCGCCATTGCCATTTCCTTAAAGAGGATTCAGTGCACCGTTGAGAGGAGGACGAGATTCGAAACCTGGCCATGGAAAGATAAATGGCTTTGGTTTAGCAGCTGAATAGGGAAAGCTATGTGGGCAAAGAAGGCCGAGCATTAAGCAGTGGCACGAAGACCCAAAGGCGGGCATCCCAGTTCCATCCTGATCAACATTTGCAAATAGGACAAAGCATCCAAAGACGGTGCACCAAGTGCGCTCAGGTGGACCGCTTCTCTCGGCTTTTCCGAAATTGGTGGAAGCAGCCCTGCGAAAGATTATTTGTTGGCACAGGTAAGCTTAAGCAGGGAAAGGAATGCATTGGGTCTTTTTGGTGGTGGCTCCCACGTTGCAGAGTTTGCTCCCCAAAATCCTGGTTCGTTGTAATCCAAAAGCTAGTCTGTGAGTTTTGTAGTGGTTTGAGTCTTGGATTCTAGGAAACCAGGGTCTGAATCCCTGGACAGGCGCGGAAACCCATTGGGTGGCCTTGTGCAAGTCACACTCTCTCAGCCTCAGAGGAAGGCAATGGCAAAACCCCTCTGGAAAAGAAAATCTTTAGAGTGGTTTGGGTGCAGGATATATATATGATTTACTTAGGTCCTGTTTCGGCCATTAATTTCCACGTTGAGGCGATACATTTGTTTGTTCCGTTGTCTATCCTTATTCCATCCTTTGGGGTGGCTTTTGAGCAGAAGGGTCGAGGACCCATTTTACATTATTGAAGGTTGCAGGTTCGATCCCCGGTATCTCCAACTAGAACTGGAGAAAAAAAAACCTTTTCAGATGCACAGAAGTAGTTGTTTCTCCAATCATTTTAGACAAAATTGGCAACGTGGATGAGGGTTTTGACAGTCTAAGATGATTCCCCGGCTTTCTTTGTAAAACCAGTCCCTATGTGCCATGCATTCCTTGCAATAGCTCCTGCTGCAGAAGGATCTGAGTTCTAATTCTGTTAGTCCCCAGCAAGGGATGCTTGGGCTAAGGTTCAGATCTGCTGAAGCCAGCTATCAATTAACTGAGGTGAGGTTTCCGGTTGACGCTAATTAACTGTGGGGCTGTTTGGGGAGGCCGCCGGCTTCTTTATTGAATACGCATTGAATTCCTATTGGGATCCAAACCTCAACATCCCATTAGCAGCTAGAGACGCTGCCTTTGCAATTCTCTTCCCCTGTTTTGTTTTGGCAATGCTGGCCTTATGAACTCTAGGAAAACAGGCTTCTCTTTTTCAGTCATCTCCATCCACTTTCGCCTGGTAGCTGGGATTGGGGTTGGGAGGATGATTTCCACCATGAGGTCTAGCTACCTGGCCTCCTTTCTCAAAATAAAGGATCCTGGGCCAAAATTGTCATGCCCACACTGCAGGGTCCATCGCTAGGAAGCATACTGTTCACGGCGCAAAGGCAACCCAGAGACCCACGATAGGTCTCCTTTAGGGTCTCCATGAGTGGTGTAGTGGTCCAGCTCTGGAGACCAAGGTTCGAATCCCAGCTCAGCCATGAAACCCACTGGATGGCCTTGAGCAAGTCACACTCTCTCAGCCTCAGGGGTAGGCAATGGCAAGCCTAATCTGAACAAATCTTGCCAAGAAAACCCCATGATAGGGTTGCCATAAGTCAAAAATGATTTGAAGGCACTCAGCGGCAACAAGAACAACTACTAAACTCCCAACTTCCAGAGCCCTCTCTCTTTCCTTCCTTCCTTCCTTCCTTCCTTCCTTCCTTCCTTCCCAGCTGCCATTGCTGTGCCCTTGGAAGGAGAAAAGAAGAGGTCATGGCTGCACCTGCACTGCAGAAATAATCCAGTTTGGCATCTCTTTAACTTCTATGGCTCCATGCGCTGCAATTCTGGGATTTGCAGTTCGAGAGACATTTTGCCTTCTCTGTCAGGGAGCTCTGGTGCCATGACAAACTACAAATCCCAGGAATTCCTAGGACAATTAAAGCAGTTTCAAATTGCATTAATTCTACAGTGTGACAACAGACTTAGATTACAAAGCCGAACAGGCAAATGTCAAAAGAAAGAATATATAAGCTGCCCTGGAGCCTTGTTGGCAGAAGAGTGGGTTATAAATACCTAAATAAATCAGTGGGATTATGTTTGCCTTTTTAGCAGCTGCATCACATTGCTGGCTTGTGTCCGATTCAAGGCGCTTGGATCTGAGATCAAACCTTTGAATCAGAAACGGTCAGGAAGGGACCGGATCAGTCCCTCTCTGTTGAAATGAATGAAGCCTATTTAGTGTAGACTTCCATTTGTCCCGAGACAAATGGCCCCGACGTTTGTAACAAGTGGCTGGTTATTTGGGCGGGTTTTTGTTATCCTATTCAGCATTCATTCGACCTCACATTTGCGGAGGGAGCGGAGGTCCATTTTCCCAATTGCAACAGCTGCTTTTTATTATATAACTCCATCTGCATGTAATTAGATTAAATCCTTTAACACCCAATGCCATTCACAGCAGCCATCTTGTGTCATCAGGCGGTTAGCCACTTGCTGTACGCCAGCCAAATCTTCCTCCGCAAAACTCCATCCTCCATATGAAACTTCAGTTTTCCTTCTTTATTCTAAACCAGTGGCTCCCGAACTTTGGTCTTCCAGGTGTTTGGGACTTCAGCTCCCAGAAGCCCCTGCCAAGTTGGCCGACTGTCAGGAATTCTGGGAGCTGGAGTCCAAAAGATCTGGGGGACCAAAGGTTGGGAACCACTGCGTTGGGAGACCAGAGTTTGACACCCCTCTCACCGCTTGAGCAAGTCACCCTCTCTCAGCCTCAGAGGAAGGCAAAGGCAAACCCCTCTCTGAACAAACCTGTCCAAGAAAACCCCATAATAGGTTCACCTTAGGGTCTCCATAAATCAGAAATGACTTGAAGACACACAACAACAACAACAACAACAACAACAACATATATAGGTATTCCCCACTTGGCCATGGAAACCCACTGGGTGACCTTGGACAAGTCACACTCTCTCAGCCCCAGAAAAACCCCATGATGGGTCCACCTTCGGATCTCCATAAGTCAGAAATGACTACAAGACACACGACAAAAACAACATCTAGACTGAACAATTTAGAGTTTGTCCTTTTCCGAGTCGTGGGACTTGGTTGCAAGGAGGAGGGAGGGAGAGAAAACCAGAGAAGAGGAAGCCACCTTTGGGCCAAGCAAAATAAATCTTTCCCTTTCTTGATTTAAAGGTCTCTTCAAAAAGCAATTGCAAGAAGAGGGGAGTGCAGCCAGGGGACGGACACACAAAGGTTTCGGATGTGTTTTAGTGGGAACCCCACTGGGGAAAAGGCTTAGGACAAAGGGGCAGCAGATGGAGGCGTTGATTTATGGAGACCATCACAAAAGAGCCCATTGCCGAGTTGCTTGTGGCGACGTGGAGGCCGTCACTTGCACCCGAGCTCTATAGAGTCTCCCTTTATTGCCTTTACAGGAATGGCGGTGGCCAATGCCCACTCTTAGGGCTAGTAGGGCATGGGGTCACCCATTATGGTTGGCCATCATGAATGAGAGACCTCCAAGTCACCCTGTTATAGTTGGCCCTCTGCACTTGTCACTTTGACTTTTTTGTGGATTTGATTATTTGCGGTTTTGATGAACATGTTCTCTCTAAGAATCTTTAGGTCCTCCAGCGCAACTCTATGGTCAACTTTAAATATTGCGATGAAAGACCTAGAGATTCCTAGAGAGAATACTCTACTAGGCCTTTGTAGCTCCTCCAGCCCAGTTCTGTGGTCAGTGTCTGTCGGACGTTGACCACGGAGTTGCACTGGAGGACCTAGAGTTTCCTAGAGAGGTGTCCTCTTTGGTCAAAACATGGCGGTTTTGTTATTTGCGGTTTTTTCCATATTGATGGGGGTCTTGTGCCCCTAACCCTAGCAAATAGGGAGGGACAAGTGTGTGTGTGTGTGTGTCTGTGTATATATGTATACACACACACACACATAATATTTTATTTGTTTGTTTGTTTGTTTCCCTCCCCAAATAGTGTAGTGGTTTGAGCATTGGACTAGGACTCTGGAGACCAGGGCCCATGAGTATATTTTCTGTGGTTTTATATAAATGCAATAAATACATCAATAAATATACAAATCCCCACTCAGCCATAGAAACCCACTGGGTGAGCATTGGGCAAGTCACACACTCTCAGCCTCAGAGGATGGCAGTGGCAAACCCCCTTCAAAGAAGGATGGCAAAGGCAAGCCCTCTCTGAGCAATCTCCTGCCAAGAAGATTTAGGGGTCACTGTAAGTTGGAAATGGCTTGAAGGTAAACAAAAACATCATTATTATTATTATTATTATTATTATTATTATTATTATTATGGCTTGAAGAGATGCCAGGAGAATTAATTCCACCAGGCTAGCAGCTGCGTTAGCATGACATTGCTACACCTGCAAAGCAAAATGCAATCTAGCCTGTGTCAGTTTTGATCAAGCAAGATATTGATTATCAGTCCTAGAATATTAGATAAGGGCTTTGGCAGACCCTGGAAGGGCTATTTCCTTCCTTCCTTCCTTCCTTCCTTCCTTCCTTCCTTCCTTCCTTCCTTCCTTCCATCTTTTTCATCGCAGAGAAAGCAAGGTTGCGCTGGAGGAGCTACAAAAGAAAAACCGGCACCGATGTCCTCCTCCCACGCCCAAATTCAACTAAATTTAATATCCTATGCATGACATGAGAGCCAGCATGGTGTCACGGTTTGAGCGTTGGACTATAACTCTGGAGAACAGGGTTCGAATCCCGGCTCAGCCACGGAAACCCAGTGGGTGAACCTGGGCAAGTCACACTCTCTCAGCCTCAGAGGATGGCCTCTGCAGAAACGTGCCAAGAAAACCCTGCGATAGGTTTGCCTTAGGGTCACCGTAAGTCGGAAATGAAACCCCAAGGAGACGAATCCTGGACTGACGCAAATTTGCGCAGGTTGGGATTTGTTCTGCGCAAAATTTGCACATGGTTGTTTTACATGCAAAAACAGTACTTTCTGCACCGGAAAGAGTATTTTCAAGCACCACTTTAACACTCCTGGCTCCATCTTACAGTATCATTGGATTTGTCATTTGGTGAGGCACAGCTTTGGCAGAGAAGTCCTTGCAAAACTACAAATCCCAGGCTTGCGTCCGATGGAGCGGCAGCACTGAAAGCGGTGTCAAACTGCGCTATTTCTACAGTTGATCCTTTAGTTACATTTTATTGATATAAAATAAAATACATAAAGGTACACACAGATACAACTAAATACCCTCCGCCTCTCTAGTGGCAAGCCATTGCATCCGCACTGCAGAAATAACCCAGTTTGACACCGCCTCATCTGCGATGGTTCAATTGCTAAGGAATTCAGAGGACTGTAGTTTTGTGAGACATTCAGCCTTCTCTGAAAGAGAGCTCTGGGAACAAACTAATTGAGCCATGATAGTTAAAGCTGTCTCAAACTGGATTATTTCAGCCACGCGGATGCCGCCAAGGCCCCCTAAGTGCTTGCAAGAGCTGAGATATTTTCTGCACCGAGGTTTAATTTCATCCTTGTTTTGACAACATTAAATCGAATGCCGCCGTGGGAAGCCGTCTCAGATTCCTCCTTACGAACAGTGGATGAAGCCCCCCTTGGGAACCGTCCGCCGTGAGAAGCCGGCGATGGTTTAAAGTGACTGGCTATCGTGAAAATGGCAGATAAGGAAAAGCATTAGAATTAAATATAGGAATAAAGAAAAGCAAACGAAAAGCAGGGCTTAAGGAGGGAGAAAGCGGACGGAAAAGACAGGGATCTATTTTTAACCCATTATGCATTTATGCAGATAGTTGGCACAGTTACATTTGGAATATTGTGCCCCAGTTGGCAATGCTCTCTTTAGCATTTTTTCCCACTTTTTGCTTTTTATCTCTTTTTAAAAATCCCCTAAACTAGTCAAAGGCCTGTTACAGACTGCCAAAATAAAGCTGCTTCGGGTCTCATTGGAGGTATGCTATTTAAATGATGCATGAGTCCTAAGAGTCCGGAGGTCGTGCCAAAGCCAGACTCCATTCCTAAGCACTGGAGTCCAGCTTTGGTGCAGCTTCCAGATTCTTAGGATGCATGCATCATTTAAACAGCATGCCTCCAAAGAGACCCAAAGCAGCTTTATTTTGGCAGTCTGTAACAAACCTAAGAGCCTTTGTGGCTCAGTGGTTTGAGTGTTGGGCTATGACTCTAGAGATCAGGGTTCGAGTCCTTGCTCGGTCATGCAACCTGCTGGGTGACCTTGGGCAAGTCACGCTCTCTCAACCTCAGAGGAAGGCAATGGCAAACCTCCTCTGAACAAACGCCTTTGGGTTTGGCGTAAATTGGAAACAATGTGAAGACACACAACAACTGAGTATATCTGAGATTAAACTAGAAGTGTCCGAAGTAAAAGGCATGGATAATAAATAAAGAGATCAACAATCATAGAGTTTTAGTGCTGGGAGGGACCCCAAAGTACGTCTATACCAACCCCTGTGTTGTTGTTATTGTTGCTGTTGTTATCATGTGCCTTCAAGTGATATCCAATTTATGGTGACCCTACAGTAAACCTTTTATGGGGTTATCGTGGCAGGATTTATCCCAAAGGGGTTTGCCATGGCCTAACTCTGCAGCTCAGTGTTACTTGGGTTCAATCTGCACTGCAGAATTAATGCAGTTTGACACCGCTTTCGCTGCCTTCAAGCTGCCTCTCAATTTATGGAGACCCCATGACTTTCACAGGGTTTTCTTAGGCATTGAAGAGTCGGAGGTGCTTTTGCCAGTTCCTTCCTCTGCAACGGAGGTTGCTCCACGAGGTGTGCATTGGTGGTCTCCCATCCAAGTACTAACCAGGGCTGACCCTGCTAAGCTTCCAAGATCAGAGAGATCTGGTGCCTTTAGAGCAGTGGTTCTCAACCTTCCTAATGCTGCGACCCTTTAATACAGTTCCTCATGTTGTGGCAACCCCCAACCATACAATTGTGGTATCTCGGTTCCTAAGACCATCTGAAATATGTGTTTTCCAATGGTCTTATGCGACCCCTGTGAAAGGGTTGTTCGACCCCCAAAGGGTTCCAGACCCACAGGTTGAAAACCACTGCTTTAGAGCATCAGGCCTTACAACATAGCTACAGATAGTTGTGAAATCTGGACGGGAAGGATCTCAGTCTTTAGGTTCTATTGATCATACTTTGATTTCTCTGCTTTCTGAGCTCCAGAGACCTAGAATTCTAGTGTTGGAAGGGGCCCTCAAGGATCATCCAGTCCAAGCCCCATCTGCAGTGCAAGTAGACACCCAATGGATGGCCATGGAGCTTCTCTTTAAAGAAAGGGGACCCCACCACCATCTTCCACTGAAGCTCTTACCATCAGGAAGTTCTTCCTAAGGTTGAGGTGGAATCTCTTTTCTTGTAGCTTGAATCCGTTGCTCCAGGTCCTGGTCTCAACAAGGACCCCCTTGGCTGGGGCCTTTTTTTATCTGGAAAATGGCTTGCCGCATGCTCCCATTTCCCCCAAAAGTGCATCCGCACATGCGCACCACACACCTATGTGCAGCAAAGTGCTCCATCCCACAATGGGAGGAATGGATCTTCTCCCCATGGACCTGGAGCTGGAATGAGATCTGCCTGGGCCGCTCTTTTGAAAAGCCATTAACGATTTAATTGCAATAATTAAAGGCTGGGTATCTCCTCCCTATGGGCCTCTTTGGTGCGCTCACCACCTGCGCAGAGTTGCCGCCTCTCCTCTCGAATGTCTCCCTTGGGTTTCTCAGCAGCCAGCTTCCCTCTTCCCCCAAAACCTTTTATGAGATGTCAGGGACAGTGCCTTTGGAATAAAAGGCCTGGACGAGACCAGTCTTGGACTGGAGGACTGTCCTTGTCTCTTTTGCAAGGGCAGACTCTTTCTCTCCTCTGTCCTTACTGTGGACATGTTCCTTGCTTCCTTCCAGGCTGTGTCCACACTGTAGAGATAACCTGGTTTGATGCCACTTGAATAGCTGTGGCTCAGTGCAATGCATTTCTGGGATATGTCCTTTTGTGACAGATTTGGCTATCTTGGTCAGAGAGTGCTGGCGGCACAACAAACTACAAATCCCCGGATGCCCTGGAAGTTAAAGTGATGAGAGCCAACGTGGCATAGTGGTTTGAGTGTTATATTACTATTATTTCTTTATAAATAAAACAATAATAATAATCATTTATTTATTGGGCTAGGATGCTGGAGACCAGGGTTCAAATCCCAGCTCAGCTGTATAAAAGCAACTGGGTGACTTTGGACAAGTCACACTCGCTCAGCCCTAGGGGCAGCCAGTGGCAAACCCCTTGCAAAGAAGCTTGCCATGATAGGATTGCCATAAGTCGGGAAGGCACACAGCGACAACACAAGTTAAAGTGGTGTCCAACTGGATTACTTCTGCAGTGTGGATGCAACCTGTATAGACCTGTATAGACAGCACTATATTTCTATTGCAGTGGATTCTGAAATTTGCAAACAGAATACGGAGAAACAGAATGGTTCCCAGTCGGAAAAGAGGTCAGACAAGGATGCATTTTGTCCTCCTATTTGTTCAACTTCTATGCAGGAAATATCACATGCAGAGCAACCTTAGAAGATGGAGACGCAATGATCAGAGGAAGAAACATCAACAAGCTATGCAGATGACACCGTACTTTGTTGTCGTTGTTGCTGGGTGCCTACAAGTCATTTCCAACTTGCGGTGACCCTAAGGCGAACCTATAGTGGGGTTTTCTTGGCAAGATTTGTTCAGAGGATGTTTGCCATAGCCATCCCCTGAGGCTGAGAGAGCATCACTTGCCCAAGGCCACCATTTCATGGTTGAGCTGGGAATCGAACCCTGATCTCCAAAGCCGTGATCCAACGCTCAAACCACTATGCCACACCGAAACAGCTGGCACCGATTAAACCATTTTTTGCCACCACCCTAAAAAAACCCAAAACATGGTGAAATTGTCCCTGCATTCCCTAAGGAGCATCTTAGGGGGGGCAAAAATAAAACTGATCTTCAAAGCCACATTGGCCATACCTTCCTCACCCCATGTGCCAAAAAATTATTGAAATTTCTCTTTTGACTTGGCAAGCGTATCCGTCTCTGCGGTTCTTGCACTGACAGCTGGTGAGGGAAGAGAGCGCGAGGACAAATCCTACAAGGCCGTCTGGTTTGAAAATGAATATTTTTTCCTTCCTTCCTTCCTTTCCTTCTTCCTTCTTTCCCCTGCTCCTTTCTTGACTAGAAAACCTGTCCCGCAAGGAAAGCAAACGGAAGGACAGTCTGTTCCGACACCCATCCCAAGACTGTAAAACTGGCACTTTTTTGTTGCTATGCACTTCAGCACCCATCAACCCCACTCTGCTTGGCAGGTGGTTGGGGATCATGGGAGATGTAGTCCAAGAGCACTCAGTTTTAGGAGGGAGAAGATTCCTTGTTCATAAAATCAATTTCATTGATTGATCAGTATCAGTGATTACTCCCTTATGGAAGGACGTCTCTAACCATTGTGATGCCTGAGGTCCTTTTGGGTTTTAAAAGGGTTTTCAAAGCCTGCTTAACTTAGAGTTCATTATTATTATTATTATTATTATTATTGTTGTTGTTGTTGTTGTTGTTATTTATTTTCAGGCTTTAGAAAGTTACCTTTTTAGAACAACACTCTAATGAGTCTCGCACTTGTCTGAAGTGTCTTGAATGTTTTCTTTGGCTGCCTTGGTTTGCGTCTGCGTGTTATTTGGACTTTGAGGTAATTTTAAGTATTCTATAGGAACTATTTTCAGTCTGCAATGGGATCTTTAGCACCTTTGAGATGAATTAATAAATAACCAATAGAATTAATGCAATTTGGGTACCACTCTAACTGCTCTGGCTCCGTCCCACAGAATCCTGGGATTTGTAGTTTGGTGAGGTCCCAGAACTCTTTGCCAGAGACGACTCAAGACTTTATAGGACTACAGATCCCAGGATTCCCTAGGATGGAGCTAAAGGGCTTTAAAATGATGCCAAGCTGCGGTATTTCTATAGTGTGGATGCAGCCTCAGTTTCCTTCCTCAGAAGCCTGGGGTGATCTGGTGCCCAGGAAAGACATTTGTATTCTGACTGTATTAATAGCCAAGAAATGCAAAATTTGTGGGTATGGTGATGAGGCGGCAGGTTCGGTGTTAACTACGGTCGTTGGGGGACAAAGGCAAACCACCCTGGCCTTGGGTAACATCTTTCCTCCTCCCTTTCCTCTGGTTAAAGAAAAGGGCATCAGAAAAACATTTGCCTGGATGATTATTTATGCCCTTGTTGTACCAAAAATATCCCAGAACCGTGACCCGTTTTAATGCCTTCTTAGAAGGGCAATAGCCATGTGTGCCTTACTTTCCAGCATGGCTGCCCTTGTCAAGGGCATGGCTGAAAGAGTTGAATAGGTGCTTCCCTATGACCTCTGCTACAATATCAGCCCATATTTCTATATTGCTCCAGTTTTAGCAGATGCTCATAGAGTCACAGAATCATAGAGGTGAAGGAGACCCCAAGGAGTCACCCAGTCCAACTCCATTCTGCCATTCAGGAAAACCTCATCAAAGCAGCCCCAACAGATAGCCATCCAGCCTCTGCTTGAAAACCTCCAAAGAAGGAGACTCTACCACCCTCCGAGGCAGCATTTTCCATTGCTGAACAACTCTCACCATCAGGACGTTCCTCCTAATGTTTAAGTGGAATCTCTTTTCCTGTCGTTTGCATCCATTGCTCCATGTTTTAGTCTCTGGAGCAGCAGAAAACAAGCTTGCTCCATCCTCAATAGGACATCTCTTCTAGGGCTGTCATGTCCTGCTTTAACTGTCTCTTCTCCAGGCTCAACATACCCAGGCTTCATTCCCACTTACAGATAAATCAGTGTGTGGTCTGAATAGATGGATCGACAGCAGAGTGTGGTTCCCACTACATTTGCCCCAATCGCACTTTTCCTCTGTAAAATAATCCACTTGTTGTTCACATTTATGCATGAATCGATTCAAAATGGACCCTCTCCAGCCAGCCGAAGGGCACATTTAAATCGATTCCGATCCACATCTGGTTCACACTTGAGCAGAATCAATTTATCGGAAAAGATGTGGAAAACATCAGCGTCAAAAAGACGCGTGTTAAATGGGTTTGGCGCATGGCCTCCCTCACCGAATCCCTTCAGTGATTCAATTTGAGTGGGAATCAGGTTCATTTGAAAGGGTACAAGTCGAATTGCAATCCAGTTTTAAAAGGTAATGGGAATGAGGCTCCAGCTCCTTATGTTGCTCCTCATAGGGCTTCATGGTTTCCAGATCTTTTACCATTTTGGTTGCCCTCCTCTGGACATGCTCCAGCTTGTCCACATCCTTCTTGGATTGTGTTCCCAGAACTGGACACAATATTTCAGGTGAAGCCCAACTAAAGTGGAGTAGAGCGGCCCATGACTTCCCCTGATCTAGACCGGTTATTCCCAAATCCTGGCCTTCCAGGTGTTTTGGACTTACAGCTCCCAGAATCCCAAACTATTGGCTAAGTTGGTTGAGGCTTTTGGGAATCACTGGTTCTGGACACTACACTCCTATTGATGCATCCTAGGATCATATTGGCTTTTTCTACCCAATGGTAGACTCTGCCTTTCCTCTTTCAGATGCCATGCATGAATTAACGTTTAAGGTGGCACCATTGTGTGTTTTAGCTTTTATGGCTGGAATCAGTTGGTTAAGCCGTCATAGTAGTTTTATCTGATCTTGTAAACTCTAACCGGGTTTCCTAATGAAGACAATTATTTTTCTATTACCGTATGCTCCAGGGTTGCCAGGTCTGCAAAAATAGCAGTAAGGGACCGTCGGAAATTCACGACCTGCCGCTTTGACAATAAAAAAAAAGAAAAGATCTGTGCTATTTAAATCCCAAATGAAAGGGTTGGTTTCCATTAGTTTAGCGATGCCTCTATGAAACGAACATATTGTCCGCACTCATAAATGACATGACGCACCCATATGTCTTTATGAAGGGCTTAAACCTCAAAACATGGAGGTTCTTTTGGGGACATCTTCTTTCCAACCCTTCTCATACCACTTCCTTCCACTGAAATATAGCCTACAGTATCTGGGATTCTTTAGTGGTCTCCCATCCAAGTACTAACCAGGGCTGACTCTGCTTAGCTTCCAAAATCAGATGGGATCCAGTGCCTTTAGGATATTTTGGCTATAATACATGGTGTAAATGCCTTAAAGGCACCGGATCCCATGTGATTTTGGAAACTAAGTAGGGTCAGCCCTGGTTAGTACTGGGATGGGAGATACATTCTGCTCTGAATATATCTTGTGTATGTTCTGATATATTGTGTATATGTGTGTCCTATGGTGACCCCATGGATTTCTTTGGGTTTTCTTAGAGAAGGAAGACTCAAAGGTGGTTTTGCCAGTTTCTTCTTCTGAAATTGGACCTACAGCATCCGGTATTCATTGGTGGTCTCCCATCCAAGTACTAACCTGGGCTGACTCTGCTTTGTTTCCAAGGTCAGACAGGATCTGGTGCCTATTTAGGCCATGTTTCAAAATATTCTGTATATATTATATGTGTCTCTGTGTGTGCGTCCATGTGCCTTCAAGTCAATGTATGGGGACCCCATGAATTTCAGGGGGCTTTCTTAGTCAAGGAAGGTTTTGCCAGTTCTCTCCTCTGAACTAGAGCCTTCAGTATCTGGATTCATTGGTGGTCTCCCATCCAAGGATTAACCAGAGCTGACCCTCCTTAGTTTCCAAAACCAGAACGGATCTAGTGCTGGTAGAGCATTGGATAGGTTTTATTTTTGGATTTAAAAGTGTCTGATGCATTCTGTTCTAGGGATGCATGGAATCCAGATCTTTCAAACTGTAAGAGATTCCACCTCAACATTAGAAAGAACTTCCTGAGCTGTTCAATCATGGAAGATGCTGCCTTGGAGTGTGATGGAGTCTCCTTCTTTGTAGGTTTTAAGTAGAGGCTTGGATGCTTGGCAGAATGGGGTTAGATTAGATGGCCCCTTTGGAGTCCCTTCCAACTCCAGGATTTTATGACTGCGTTGCCTTTCTCTGTAACTCTTTCCTTCATCCTCTTTCCTCCCTACTTTTTCTTTGCACTCTTGTGAGCTCAAAGCATCAACACTCTTCCCATTATAACCTGTGAGCGAAAGGTGAAAATTGGGATTTAACAACACTTTTCTTTGGTGACTAAAAAGGGGGAGAGATGGGCCTTTGCTCTTTTCATGCATGCAGAGAAGTTAGTTCAATCTTGATTTCTTTTAGAAAAGGCCTGTGTCGTAGTGTTGGCTTTTTCCTCTTCCTCCTCCTCCAGTGATAATCCCCATTAATCTTCTGCCATCCCAGTTTTTCAGATGCTTTGAAAACGTTCCAGTTACTCTATCCTCCTCCTACTTTCCCCCTTTCATTCTCAGTGTACTTCAGTTGCTGCAAACTGAGCTCAAACTGCAAAAGTAGTTTTGTTCTCCATTAATTCAGCCAAAGGAAAAGAAGAGGAGTGGGACGAATCTTGCCATTCCCAGAAGACTCAGGCAAAAGCAACCTGCTGCAGCTTCTGCCTTCTCTGTTCTTCCTCTTTAATAAATCCAGTTTTCATTTGTGAGACTTTGGAAGGTCCAGACTTCAGAAAGGCTGCCCTCTCTTTGCAAAAAGAGCAACAAGATTTGCAACAGTCCTGGAACTCAGCATTGCTTCCTAAGGTTGACCTTAAATTATGGATATGACCTTCCACCGTCTGAGAGTTTTAAGTGCATCTGGAGCTCCAGACTTCGATATCGCACCCGCTGTCAAATCTGCAAAGGGCAGTTTGGTTGTGTTCCTGCAACACAACCCCCTCGTGAATCTCCTTTCGGAGCGATGTTCACATACCAGCCGCTACATGCCAAACTACCACACTTCTTGCGGCGGTGAATTCCCTAAATGGATTACGCTTTGCTTGATTAAATATTTTCCTTGTTTTTGCCATAGATCGACCGATTTTATTAGAAGCTTCTGCATCCCAATTGCACACCCTCCAATTGCACACATTTCACATCTGAAAATTGCAGCCAAGTAATATCAGAGTGTGGTGAAGATGGCAAATGTTGTTCGTGAATAAGGACACGCAAACTAGAAGAGGCTGCAGCAGTTTGCTTTTGCCTGAATCGACTGGGAAGGGCAAGATTCTGCTCACTCCTCTCCCCTGGTTAAGGAAATTGAATGGAAACCACTTCTGCATGTTTGAGTTTAGTTTGCAGCAGTTGAAGAGAGCCTAGGATGAAGGAGGGAGAGCAGGAAAGGAGGAGAAGAGAGAATATGGGACATGTTAAAAGCAGCTGAAAAGGTGGGGTGTCAGACAATTAATCTGGACCCTGATGGCTTAATTTTACTTATACAGTGGCTTAATATGGGGTAGACAGAGGTTTAAAATGCCTTGTATGCTTCTTTATTGTAGACGATGCAGTGATGCAGATGAGGGAGATCATTTGGTTTATACAGTGGTCTAACACAATGGCTTAATTTGGTATATTTTTTTGCACTTCCAAATCATTTTTGATTTATGGCTTTTGACATATTTGGCTTACGGTTTTTGACTTACGGTTTTCTTGGCAAGTTTCTTCAGAGGGAGTTTCCCATTGCCATCCTCTGAGGCTGAGAGAATGGTCTTACACAACCAAGCCAGGATGCTAAACCTGATCTCCAGAGTCATAGTCCCAACACTCAAACTACTGACTCCCAATTCAGTGTATACAGTGTCTTAATGTGATTTATACTATGTTTTAAAGCATGGTTTCCTATTGATTACGTTGACGGGCTTAATTTGGTTTAGACAGTGGTTTAATTTTATGTCTCCAGTGACTTAATATGAGTATAGATGGGTTTAACACGATGTATGCAGTGACTTCATATGGATTATACAGCGGATGATTTTGGATTATAAAGTACATCCACGTGGATTATACAGTGTCTTAATTCAGTCTGTTGTTGTTGTGTGCCTTCAAAGCATTCCTACAGTGATTCTAAGTTTTCTGGGGCTGAGAATGTGTGACTCACCCAGTTACCCAGTGGGTTTCCGTGGCTGAGTGGGGATTCAAATCCTGGTCTCCAGGGTCATACTCCAACACTGAAACCACTACACCATGCTGAGTCTAAATGTGATCTATACACATTTAGATCTATACATCTAACTAAAAAGATTGCATGTACAGCGCTGTGTAAATTTACAGCGCTTCATAAATAAAGGTTAATAACATTATCTCAATATGTATAATGCAGTGTCTTAATATAATCTATCCATGGTTTTGTATGTTTAGACCATGGCTTGATATTCCTCTCTCATTTTGAATCCTTCCAGGTGTGACGGGTGCTCCCCATGGAGACCATGAGCCCTGCCTGTCTGCCTTTCACCCTACTACTGCTGTTGGAAGCCCCGATCCATGCACTCTTCCCTGAAGAGCCTGGTCCCATCAGTGTGGCCCTAGATGACTGTAAGTGAAATTCTGGGCACATCTATGGAGTGGGGGTGGTTTGATGTCTGTAGTTCAAAACATCTCCAGGAGAAGTTCAGAGGTATTTTCTGGGATCCCCTTGTAGTACTGTTGGGTAACATTGTGCCCATTGCATAATGACCTCCTCAAATATCTGGTGGGATGTCCACACCTGCCCCACCACTGCCCTTTCTCAACCTGCAAGTCGAACAGGGAATTGTGGACACAACCATGGCTGTCACAGTTTAAGAAAGAGTGTCCAAAAGAAGATGACCAAGATGGTCAAAGTTCTGGAAAGCAAGCTTCTCTACCTGGAAATTGAGCAGGGGAACATGGACACAACCATGTGTGACCCAGTTTAGGAATGACATTGGCAAGATGGAGTGTGTCCAGAACAAGGTGGCTAAGATGGTCAAAGTTCTCGAAAGCAAGCTCCATCTACCTGCAAGCAGAGTACAAACACACTGTATAAGACTACTGAATATGGAGAAGTCAGATCTGGCCAAGGTAGCACATGCCTTGGTGACATCCTGTTTGGATTAGAGTTATGGAATCCTATAGTTGGATCAAGTCCAACGCCCTTCCCGAAGCAGGATCTCCAGATAAAGTCTTTTGGAAGACATCCGGAGAAAGAGATCCCATCACCTTACCAGGTCACTGGTTTCATTGCTGGAGAACTCTTATCACCAAGAAGTTCCTTCTACTTTTCAATCAAAAGTGTGCCCTCCTGTCACTTCAAATCCTTAGACCTGGTCCTACCTTCTGTGGAGCACAAAACAAGCCTGCCTCCTCGTCTCTGGGACAGCTCCAGAGGAATTTATAGAGGGCATCCCTGTCACCTTTCTGTCTTCTTCTCACCGGGTGGAAGGTGCCTGAACCTGAACCTGGGTTTTGTTCTCCATGCCTCTTATAGTTCTTGTTGTCCTTCTCTGAACCCGTGCCCATTTGTTGAAAGCCATCTCTTGTTCTTCTTCCCCTTGCAGATGTGAAACAATATTCGGTGTTTGTGGGGAATGGGATGGGCCGCTTCTCCAGCCAAGATGGAGGAGCCGAGCGTCTCAACATCCAGAGGATGCTGATCGTCAACAGGACCTTGTTTGTAGGAGAAAGGTAACAGCTGGACATGGTTTGTGCCCATCGCTCGCTTGCCTCGAATATGTGGTATAGAGTGTGTATGTGTGTATTCTGCCCAAACTTGGGTGCACAATTATAACAGGTCAATCGGATTTGGAACTCAATTCTTCAGGTCCTTAAGTTGGAGGATGGCATGGGTTACCTGTGGTCCCCAAATCTATCCTCATCCCTCTAAACTCCAGTTCTAATTTTTTTCCCAGTTGAATTTTTAACCCCCAAATTCCCCTGATTTGCTGTTCAAACAGAACTCCCAGCTACTTCCAAGGGCCATTTCAGCCCCCAAATTGAAGGAAAATGGGGACTAGGAAGGATGTGGCATCATTTCTTGGGTGCATCTATATTGCAGAAATAATGCAATTTGACATCGCTTTTAAATGCTGTCACTCCAGCCTGTGGAATCCTGGGATCTGTAATTTTGCAAGGTTTTTGGACTGTTGTGCCAAAGAGTGTTGGTCCCTGACTACACTACACATCCCAGGATTCTGTCGGTTGGAGCCCGGGTAGTTAAAGTGGTGTCAAATTGCATTATTTCTATAGTGTAGATGCGCCCTTGGTCTCTGGCCTGCCAGAAGTTTCAGTCTTCAGCTCCCAGAATCTCAAACCCTTAGCCATGTAGGCTGGAGGTTCTGGGAGCTGAAGTCCAAAGGTGCATCTGCACTCTATTAACCCACAGTTTTTCTAGCTGGGGTTGTATGCGTTAAGTGCCTCCAGGCTGCCTGTCCAACTTATGGCAGTCCTATGAATTTCAGAGGGTTTTCTTAGGCAAGGAAGACTCAGAGGTGGTTTTGTCTGTACCTGCCTCTGAAATCCAGTCTACAGCACCTGGGATACATTGGCAGTCTCCCATCCAAGGACCAACCAGGGCTGGCCCTGCTTAGCTTCCATGATCAGACAAGATTTGGTACCTTTAGGATATTTGTGTATGTGCCTTCAAGCCACCTGTTGACTTATGGCCACTCCATGAATTTTATAGGGTTTTCTTTGGCAAGGAAGACTCAGAGGTGGTTTTGCCAGTTCCTTCCTCTGAAATAGAGCCTCCAGGGTTCATTGGTAGTCTCCCATCGAAGAACCAACCAGGGTTGACCCTGCTTAGCTTCCAAAGTCAGACAGGATTCGGTGCCTTTAGGATATTTATGAACGAAAATGGGAGACGGCTCCATGGTTGTGTCGATGAGAGGATTTCAGGATGCGCTGTTGCACCATGAGCCAGACCTGCTGCAATTCCCTCTAAAGGCAGAGGCGCCCTCTCCGGTGTTCAATTTGGCAACCCAATTCTTGTATAGATCTAGCTAACGTGGAGAACAGGGCTTGTTCTTTCCCTTTAAGGGAAGCATTAGACCTTTGTGAAGGGAGCCAAGCTGGGCTGGGGAGGGAGAAGGGAAGGGAAGGGGTGCCTTCATACAAAGGAGACATAGTGTTGCATGAATCCTAAGCAAGCCGGGCCGGGCGGCCAAACTCAAGCCCTGCTGCGCTGCCATAGCAACTTGCAGTTCTCGGGAAGCGAGCAATAACCAAAAGGAAGAAAAGAAGGAAAGCAAGATAAATTAGCCATGGTAGGTCACGCCGAGAGGCTGAGACACCCATGCAGCGGATTTTCCTTTTCCTTTTTTCCCTCCGAATGAAAGACAGAAAGGGATTAAACCGATCTGATTTGATTCCTGGGCTGCAGGGGGGGGATGCAATTCGACATCGCTGTAAGTGCCATGGCTCCGTGCTGTGGAAACCTGGGATTTGTAGTTTTGTGGTCCAGGTGCCAAAGCAAACTACTGACCCCAGGATTTCATAGCACGGAGCCATGGCTGTTAAAGTGGTGTCAAACTGCATTAATTCTGCAGCGCAGATGCAGCCCCTCTCCAACAAGAAGTTGACTTGCTGGGTTGGAGATGACCGCTTTTGCAACCGGTGGTGCAAGAGCCTTTGTAACTGGCAGCATCAGAGTGTGGTCAAGATGGCAACATTTATGTATAAGGAAGAACAGACAAGTGAGGAGAGACTGCAATAGTTTGCTTTTACCTAAGCCTACAGAAAATGGCAAGATCCTGCATCTTCCTCTCCTTGCCGAGTTAATGGGTTTCAGGCCATTTTTGCACTTTCGGTCTGCATCTGCACTGCAGAAATAATGCTGTTTGACACCACTTTAACGCCCATCCTCAATATCACATCCTTCCAATATGGCGATCCATGTTTCCTCTTAACCTTCCCTTCCCCAAGCTAAACATACCCAGCTCCCTAAGGTGCTTCGCATCGGGCTTCGGGGTATCCAGACCTATGTGTGCATTTTCCAGTGCTCTGTTTAGCACTGAATGACTGGATCTGGCAGTTGCCATCTTACCTTCCCTCCAACAAGTCAGTGGCAACCATTTTGCATGGATCCACCCTGTATTTTACTACAGAGGAGCTATCCAAGATGCTGGTTCCTATCGTGCTACAGTTGGCCCTTCACGGTCTGATTCCCGCTATCTTTTAAATCAGATCGCAAATCGGTTTAAACTGGTTCAAATGACCCTGGTTCCCACTTGAACCGAATTGCTGAAGCGATTTGGAGAGGGAGCCATGTGCTAGACCCATTTAACCCACGTCTTTTTGACGCTGATGTTTTCCACGTCTTTATGGATAAATCAATTCCGCACAAGTTTGAACCAGATGCAGATTGGAATAGATTTACATTTGCCTTTCGACTGGGCACTCAGTGGGTTTCATAGCTGAGCTTGGAATTGAACCCTGGTCTCCAACATTCAAACAGATGGCCAACCGTTGGGAGTGTACCCAACTACTACTGTGCACTCAAGAGATGGCACTGGCATTGCCCATAGTATGCTCAGATTGGTTAGTATCCAAATTTAGCCCTTGGGGCAATAATCCAAGAGGCCAGTGCTTGATCCAGTCCCAAAAAACCTTCTCGCTATCTCTTGGATACTTGGATGACTTTCTCCTCCGTGCGCCTGTTTCTTTTCCTGCGCATTCCCCCCCCACTTCCGACCCTGCGCCTCGCACGTCATAAATCCCTTTCTGGGTATATAATTTTTATCTATTTATGTTTTTTTAATGGGACTTTTAAACTCTGGGCTGCGCGGCATCGGATGGCGAGGTAATGAAGCGCGGCCGTGCCATTTGTAAACAGAAAGCCGGGATTCTCTGGGCCAGGAGGAGCCTTGTAGGTCTTTCACTGAAGCGCCAATGTGCGAAATTCCTGGAAGGAAAGGAGGAGGCAAATGCTACAAGTCTTTTACTGTACGATCGAGAAAAGCATGCCCCCCAACTTTCCAGACTTGGCAGGGACAGTCCCGATTAATCCTCTGCCATCCCACTTCAGCTGCTTTGAAAGTGTCCCGGTTTCTCTTTCCTCCTCCCACTTTTCCCTCCAGTTTCCTGGGCTTCAAATCTGGCTTGGGCATGGAAACCCATTGGTGACCTTGTTCAAGTCACACTCTCTCGGACTGAAGGGAAAGCAAAGGCAATTCCTTCTCTGAACAAAACTTGTCAAGGAAACCCTATGATAGATTCACCTTAGGGTCGCCATAATTTGGAAATGCCTTGAAGGCATGCAACAACAATACCCATAAACCTGGCTTTGGCTTATCCTAAAGTTTTTTGCAGGGGACGATAAAGTAATGGCTAATCTCTCTTTGTTCCTCACATTTCTCTCTTTCGAAATCTACGGTTTCAGGGATAACTTGTACCGGATAAGCCTGGAACCTACCTCGGCCGGTGAGATGAGATATCACCGGGTAAGTGGAAAATGGACCCCCGAATATAGTTTTCTTTTACCCGTGCCCCCAACTCCCCTTCTCTGCTTTTCGCCTGGAAGGAATGGTTTTGCTATTGTTTGCTATTGTTCATTTATTGCAGAGGTGGACAAAACGTGGTCCGCGGACCACATGTGGCCCATGAGACCCCAAAGTGAAGCCCCCGCTGAACTGCCTAGAAGCTGTCCAAAGCCCCCAAGTTCCCCCATAAAATCTGTGTCAATTTGAGGATGGTTTTTATACCCCTAAATGGGTCCCCAGCACCCCCAACCCAATTGCAAACCATCAATCAATCAATCTGACTAATGATCATATACCGCCAGATTTATAATTCATAAATCTGGTGTTGTGACTCAATCTGCTAACTGAATTTTGTGTGATTGGTTTGTCTCTTTTATGTAACGTCTCTATTTTATATGGTTTTTGAGTTACAGCGTGTCATGTTGGGTCCGTTGACCATAAATATTGATGGATTGATTGATTGCAAATGGAGCCATTTCTCACACACACACCCCCCACACACACACTGGAGGCAAAAATGGAGATATTTTACGATTATTTTTCTCCTTCCACTTGGTTGTACCTTGGTTTGGCCTTATGGTCAACCGTTGACCTTTCCTCATCAGTGTAATTCTCCATTGCATTGGATTCCTTGCATCCCACGCTTGCAAAAAGCCCCCACATTGCACATTTTCAAAACCAGACGTAAGCATCACTTGCCATTTCAGGGAAATGACCCAGTTTGGTCTGCAAAGGTTCGAGAGATTGAAAGCATACTCTCCAACCTTTCACCGACGAAAACAGGGTAGCATGTGGCCAAGCAAGATCAGGGTCTGGTCAAGGTGGCAAAAGTTATTCACAAGGAAAGCAAGGAGAGGCTTCTGCAATATGAAGTCGAAGGTTTTCATTGCTGGCATCCATAGTTTTTTTGTGGGTTTTTCAGGCTCTGTGACCATGTTCTAGAAGAGTTTATTCCTGATGTTTCACCAGCATCTGCAGCTGGCATCTTCTCTGATAATCCTCTGAAGATACCAGCCGCGGATGTTGGCGAAACGTCAGGAATAAACTCTTCCAGAACAAGGCCATGTAGCCAGAAAAACCCACAAAAAAACTATAGAGGTTGCTGCAGTTTGCTTTTGCCTGAGAAGGGCAAGATTGTGCTATTCCTCTCCTATTTCCTCTCATTGAGTTAACAGAACACAAACTCCTTTTGCACTTTGAACTCAATTTGCAGCAATGGAAGGGAATTGGAGGAAAGGGAGGAAAGAGGGAGGAGGCAAGAGAAAGCAGGGCATTTTAACAGTAGAGAATGAATTGGGATTGTTGCTGCCAAAAGAGGACATTTGGAGGGTACATGACTGTGGGATCAGCACAGCTTTCCATAGATACCTATCCTTGCTTTAGAGACATGTTTTCTTCAGGGGTGTGAGGTTGTTGATATGAATCCCTTTTTGTTCTGACATTCCTCTGTGTTTCTGGACTTCCCGCAGAAGTTGGCATGGACGTCGAATCAGCACGATATCAACATCTGTCGGATGAAGGGGAAGCACGAGGTAAGTTCCCCCGCATGGTACAAATGGCACAAGACATGGACTAAATGGGAGATCTGTTCCGATTTGCTGGGAGTGTGTGCTTTCTTCCTCTGTGGCTGCGTCCGCATTGCAGAAGCGATCCAGTTTGGCACCGCTTTTAACCGCCTTGGCTCCATGCTATGGAATTCTGTGATTCGTAGTTCAATGTGGTACCAGAGCTCTCCGACAAGAGAAGGTTAAAAGTGTCGCCAAACTACACTTCCCAGAATGTCATAGCATGGAGCCGTGGCAGTTAAAGCGGTGCCAAGGTGGATTATTTCTGCAGCGCAGGTGCGGCTTCCGTCATCCAGATCCTGAACAAGCCAAGCTCAGATCCTGCTCTGGGAAAAGTCGAAGTCTGTGGCTTGAATAAATTAACGCTCATCCTGCCGAGCTGCTAATAATTATCCCTTTTGCATAATTGGTTCTGCCAACCATGTGTAGTAGTGAGGAAGGTGTTCTCAGCACACACACATACACACAGACATACAAACACAGCTTCTGAATTATTGCTGGGTGAAACCTGTTCCAGCACATCCATAATGTTTGCATCCAAATCCCTGTTCAGACACCTTCTGCAGAGCATTGGAGAGATCCTAAAGGTCGGTTGGATGCTTAGGTACACAGTAAGTGTCCTGTTTTGTAATGGTTTCGTAGAACTGGGGGTCGAAATGCAGGGATTTGTTGTTTTATTTGTTGCTGTGTGCCTTCAAGACGTTTCCAACATATGGCAACCCTTTGGGCAAGTCACACTCTCTCAGCCTCAGTGGATGGCAATGGCAAACCCCCTTGGAACTTGCCAAGAAAATCCCATGATAGGGTTGCCATAAGTTGAAAATGACTTACTGCAACAACGACAACAAGAACAACAAGAATTGGCTACCTGACCAATTAGGGACCATGTCACCATTGCAACAGTATCATGATAATGTGGGAAATCTGTCTGTGACAATGTCATGACCAATTAGGGATCATGCCACCAATTGAACAAAAATCATGGGGAATCAGGGATCATGCCATAACTGTAACAATGTTATTCTCAAGTTCGATCTTTATTTACAGTCAATAGACCCAGTGAGACATGCCAAAACCTTAAAACCATATGAAATAGAAAGGTTACATATAACTTAAACCCATATAAAATCGAAAGGTTACATAAAAGATACAGGAATTTTACATAAAATTGCATTGTCGGATTGGGTTATCACACTAGAGATTATTATTGGTTATATAGCGATAGATCTAGGGTATGTTGCCATTAGTCTGACCCCCTTTTTGATCATTCGGCCTCTCTAATTTTAACAGCTAAAGACAAATTTTATTGCAACAGACAAGGCAATATTCGTGCATTTGCCTTGCAACAACGTCAAGACCTATCAGGGATGCAAGTAAATCCTCCTGATTGTGTCACGGAGCGGATGCAGTGATAGGAAAATGCACAGGGATCATGGCAAACCTGCAACAATATCATGACCTATTAGGGATGCAAATACACTTGTCCCTCCCTATTTGCTAGGGTTAGGGGCACAAGACCCTTGTGAATATGGGAAAACCGCAAATAATACAAACATCATGTGTTTACCTGAGAGGACACCTCTCTAGGAATCTCTAGGTCCTCCAGTGCAACTCTGTGGTCAATGTCCGGGATCCAGGTAAATCCTCCTGATTATGTCATGGATCCATTTTGACTCTGTGACATCACCAACCATGACATGTGAAGGGGATCATGTTCTCAGCCCATTTCCCCCACCATCCCAAGCATCAAACTGATACACTCCCCTCTTTTTCCAGCTCGGCTTTAAATAGATGGGCAAAAGCCTTTTTGCCGCTGAGCCGACTCGCCTTCACAGACATTTAGCTCAGCTGCAAGGTGTGCGCACCACACACTCCCCCTCCCAGCATCCCCAGCTGCAAACTTGAACCTCCTGCACTCCCATGGGTGTTTCCTGCTCTGGTCCTTAGCCCCCTGGGATGCCTAGCGCTTCTGCCATGTGCGCAGCCAGGGGAGGCGTTAATAGAATCTGGAAATTGGATTTCGCACCGATTATGAGATGTGTCTGTTCCGATCGACGGACCGGAAATAATTAATTACAAAAGCAATTATACCAGGCTCCTAATAAATCACATTTGATATAAAATGTTTTCAGGGAGCTAGGAGCGAGGTGCGGGGGGGAGACGGAGAAAGAGAGAACTAGTGCGCTCAAGTTAGCATGTGTGAATCCCAGGGGGGAACTTTGGTTCAACTCAGTGGAGACGTTCCAAAAGGGGAAGAGTAGAAGAAGGATTGGGACCAGTTGGGTCCAGAGGCAGAACAGATCAGATTCAGTTTGCAAAAGCTGAGACGCCAAAGGTATTGCTCCAGTCCCCAGGTGTCTTGGGCCCAGCTAGAGCTATTCATTCAGCTGGAAGCTGCATAAAGCACTCTGTGCATGCTCAGAGACCTCCTTTGCCTTTGACATAGCAATTCTATCCCATCTCTGGGAGCTATTGGTTCAAGCTGATCCTCTGAAATTGGACACAATTAGGGGCTAGAGCAAACTATGATTTTCAGACATGCCCTTTTCCAGGATATGTCCTCCATTCCAGCCTTCTGCCCAGGAGGAATTTCAAAAGGCCCTCCATTTTGAGCAAGACTAATAATAATAATAATAATAAGAAGAAGAAGAAGTAGTAATAGTAGTACAGTAGTAGTAGTAGTAGCAATAGTTTTATTTATATCCCACCTCTCCAGAAGGATTGAGGCCGGATACAACAATACAAATGCGAAAATAAATACATAAATATATACAAAATAAAATTACATAATCCCCTTATCCCCTTTCCTTAAAACTAACTTAATAACATTATAAAATATAGTTAAAGTCACTTAAAATAGTCATAAATGTATATTTTGATGAGTGCTTTTTAAAGCTTTTCTTTGGGCATGGCCTCCGTTTTCCTGGAACGGCCAACGTTTTGTGGTGCCTTGCCGT
Source organism: Sceloporus undulatus (assembly GCF_019175285.1). NCBI lineage: Eukaryota > Metazoa > Chordata > Lepidosauria > Squamata > Phrynosomatidae > Sceloporus > Sceloporus undulatus. The sequence continues at coordinate 26,245,109 of NC_056528.1, forward strand.
CTTTTTGCGGTTAAGGCATTTGTGGTTGCCCTGGGCTAGAGTCGCTTCAAGAGGGTCAGTGGTTTAAGTGTTGGATTAGGACTCTGGAAGCAAGGGTTCGAATCCCTGCTCCACTTTGGCAAGTCACACTCTCTCAGCCTCAGAGGAAGGCAAAGGGGAACCTCCTCTGAGCAAATAAAATCTCGCAAAGAAAACTTTGTGATAGGGTTGCCGTAAATGGGAAATGACTTGAAGGCACCTAACAGCAACTTCAAGCAAATCTGCCCCAACCTGGGACTCCTGAGAACTACAACTCTCTTCGGTCTCACCCAATTCACCCGAGTGCGAATGGGAGTTGTAGTCCAAGGCACCTGTGTTAGGAAAGCCCTCTGCCCAATCTCTGGGAAGAAAGGAGGAAGCGGCCAGAGCCATTTTGAGCAACCTTGCCCCAAACTGATGCTCCACTGAGACTACAACTCCAATCAACCTCACTCAGGGTTTGAGGGTTGATGGGAGTTGTAGTCCAAGGCATCCAGAGGGATGGGGCCAGGTTGGGAAGTTGGCTCTCAGGAAGCTAGGCTTTCTATGGAACATAAATGGGAGATGGACGTCTCTCCTGTGCCTGGAAAAGGTTTGCAATTGGAAATTTGGGAGATACAGAGCAAAGAGCATGGCAAGAAAACTTTGCTCTGGATATCTCCATTGAAAGGGATGAGAGTGTCTATTTGGCAGTAAAAAGGTGGGATGAGAAGGTTTGGGGTCTGCATAGGGGTCTGTGGGCCTTGCTTTCCCCATCCTTGTGTTAATGTATTAATTGAATATGTTGCATATTCTGCAGCATCTTGCACCTCTTGACTTGGGACCTCTGCATTCTTTCCCAAATTCTAGTTCATTCTGATTCAAACTCGCCTCTTTGTCTCCCATCCATGGCCCTTGGTTCTTCTTGGGTACCATTCTGTTTCGAATCCACTTTTTCCTCTTCTGGGCCTTGCAACGCTGCCCATTCGGCCCATTTAAAATTTGCAGGAAGAACTGATTTCAGGATAAAGCACACAGATAGAGAGAGCAAACTGGGGAGGAGGGGAAATCAAGGCACACACAACACACACAACACACATACACACAACACCACCCAACCTAGCTCCTCAAAGAGCTGCTTTCTCCCCCTTCATCCTGCTCTGAAACCATGGAAACAGAGAGAGAAAAAGTGGTGCTTGGATGGGATTGCAGAAGAGATGAGGAAAACACACAATAGGGGACACAAAGGTCTATGCCACAGCAGGCTTGGAGAGGAGGGAGGAATAGCAGTGGTGGAGGGACCCGCAAGGAGGGCTTGGGTTGCAAAACTCGGAGCCCATGGGGGGTGTTGTGCATTTGTTTTGTTGTCATTGTTGCAAGGAAGGTAGACCTTCCAGGAGAGAGGTTGCAGTTGTGTCTGAATTCCAACAACCATCGCAGCAGGGAATTAAGACTGAAACTAGGGATGGGATTCTTCCCTGGTGTTGTTGTTGTTGTTGTGTGCCTTCAAGTCCTTTCCGACTTACGGCGACCCTAAGGCAAACCTATCATGGGGTTTTCTTGGCAAGATTTCTTCAGAGGGGGCTTGCCATGGCCATCTCCTGAAGCTGAGAGAGTGTGATTTGTCCAAGGCCTCCCAGTGAGTTTCCATAGCCAAGTTCGAATTCGAACCCTTGTCTCCAGAGTCCTTGACCAATGCTCAAACCACTACGTCATGCTGGCTCCTTCACTACACAGAGTAAATTTAGCCATTTGCTTCCAAGTCTCCAAAAGTCACTCAGGTTCCCAAGGCTATTTGTAATCCAAAAGTCTCATTCTGCGCAAAATTCGCATTGGGATGATTTGTGCGGGAAACAGCCCCTTTCTGCGCGGGAAACCTTTTCTTCCTTGAAAACCATATGTCTGCTCAGAAATAGTATTTTCTGCAATGAAAACCTGTTCTCTGTGTTGTTTGATGCGGAAGTCAGCCGTGTGACAATTTTGTGCAGAAGAAGTCCAAATCACAGCGTTTTCTGTGCAAAACACAGCTCTTTCTGTGCAGTAATACTGTTTTCGTGCTGAAATCCTGTTTTTTTTGTGTGTGTGTACACAAACACAAACACACACACACACATACACACTATTTCCTGTGCAGAAATACTGTTTTTCTGTGCCAAAAATACCCATCTCTTCCCCGGGTCAGAAAATGCAATTTTCCACACAAAACAACTACAAGTAAATTTTGCAAGGATGGCAAAATGGCAAGGATTCTCATGAGCCCAGGTTTCTTCTCATCTGGGTTTCTTGATGTTCAAAAAAACATGTTTTTTAAGAAAACCAGTCATGCTTCAAGCAGATCATGAGAAGACATAACTCAGTGTAAAATGCTATAATGCTCAGTAAAGTGGAAAGAAGTAGGAACAGGGGAAGGATGCATGACAGATGGACCAGGAGGGCAACCAAGATGGTAAAGGATGAGCAAACCAGCTCCAATGATAAATGGTTGTTGGTTATGTTTAGTTTATGGAAGACAAGACTGAGAGATAATCTGATAGCCATCTTCAACTATCTGAAGGGCTTCCCCCAAAAAAGATGGGTGAGATCCAAACTGATCATTTTGAGGGACAAGAATGGAGTTTCTTCCATAGTTCCTCATAGTAAGAACTGTGGAATAGTGAGAACCTCAGAAGATGGTGGACCTTCTTTGTAGGAAGTTTCCAAATAGAGATGGCATGGGTGGCTATCTATCAGAAATGCTTTAGCTGTGGATTTCCTTGACCAGCGTGGGCTTGGACTGGATGACCTTTCCAAACTCTAGCTTTCTTTGACTTTTGACTGTCAAACCCTGAGCATGGGAAGAGCTCATGCTCAGAGGTCTTGTGGTGCCTTTCAGAGTAATCCATGACTTTCAACTTAAGCTATTGTGAGCCTGGGAAGTGTGCCTCTCACCTAACTCATCTCCCCGTCCCTTTGTTTTTTCCTCCTCAGGCAGAATGTCGGAATTTTATCAAAGTCTTGCTCCTTCGCAATGACAACATGCTCTTCATCTGTGGCACCAATGCCTTCAACCCCATCTGTGCCAACTACAGTGTGAGTACCTTGGATTTACCCCAACCAACTCAAGCCAATGTCATATCTACTTGCCCCATGAGACCATCCCTGGATGTCACTCCGAAGAGCAATATTCCCTATTACCATTCCATGGTAGATACATTCTTGGTTGCCATGCCATGGTAGATAAGTTCCTGGCTGCCACTTGTAGGAGGTACGTTCCTGGCTGCCATTCTTGATAGATACATTCTAGGTTGCCACTCCATGGTAGATACGTTCATGGTTTCTGCACCATGTGAGGTACATTCTTGGTTGCCATGCCATGGTAAAGAAGTTCCTGGATGCCACTTCTATGGGAGCCATTCCCGGTTGCCATCCTTAGAGATACATTCCAGATTGGCACTCCATGGTAGATACATTGGTTGCCACAGTATGGTGGCTGCATTTTGTTTGTCACGCCATGGTAGAGACGTTCCTGGCTACCACTCCATGGTAGATCCATTCTTGGTTGACACACCATAGTAGGTGCATTTTGGTTGACACACCATGGTAGATAGGTTCCTGGCTGCCACTTCTAAGAGATGCATTCCTGGGTGTCACTCTATGGCAGATACATTACTGGCTACCACACCACGGCGGGTACATACTTGGTTGCCACACCATGATAGATGAGTTCCTGGCTGCCATTCTTAGAGATACATTCCAGATTGCCCCTCCAGTGTAGATACATTCTTCGCTCCCACTCTACAATTTTGGTTGCCACACCATAGTAGATAAGGTCTGGCTGCCACTTCTAAGAGATACATTCCAGGTTGCCCCTCCATGGTACATGCATTCCTGTGGTCTCCGAGTCTTCTCTTGTGGTCCTCGATCCCTTGGGACTCTCTGGGTTACCAAGGGCCTCATTCCCACTTACAAATAAATCAGTTTGTGAACCAAATTGATGGATCGATTCAACAGCGGGGCGTGGTTCCCACTACATTTGCCCCAATTGCATTTTCCCCCCGTAAAATAACCCACTTGTGGTTCACATTCACAAATGAATCAATTCAAAGTGGACCTGCTCCGGCTGTCTGAAAGGAAAATTTAAATAGATTCCAATCCGCATCTCATTCATGCTTGCGCTGGATCAATTTATCCAAAAAGACGTGGAAAAATCAGCATCAACAAGATGTGGGTTAAATGGGTCTAGCGCATGGCTCCACCCTCTCCGAATCTCTTCAGTGATTTGGTTCAAGTGGGAACCAGGGTCATTTGAATGATTTGCAATCTGATTTAAAAGGTAGTGGGAATGAGGCCCTGGTCAAACGAACAGATGAGTTTCCTCTCCAGGGGTGCATCCACGCTGTAGAAATAATGCATTTAGACACTACTTTTAAGTGCAGTAGCTCTGTCCTTGGATTTGTAGCTTTGCTAGGTCTTTAGCCTTCTCTGCCAAAGAGCATGAGTGCCTCACCCACTCATCCCATTGTGAGAGCTACACAACATGTAGAGTATTTGTGTGAGCCTCGAAAGCCCCATTCTTCTCAAAGCCTTGGAATCATGTCCTCTTAACCCTCTTCTCCTTCTGACAGATGGATGGCCTCGAACTCATTGGCGATAACATCAGCGGCATGGCCCGGTGTCCCTACGACCCCAAGCATGCGAATGTGGCCCTCTTTACAGGTCAGTGGGGCAGGTTGGTGCCCAGCGTGTGCAAATCCATGGGAGGGAAGCTTCAAGTCCATATACATACATAGAAAGAGAAGAAGAGAGGGATACAGAGATGCGCTTTTTTTTTAGTGCATACCTTCCAATTTGTCAGAGACAGTCCCAGTTAATCCTCTGCCTTTCCACTTTCAAGCTGCTTTTAAAAGGTCCCGGTTTCTCTCTTCTCCTCTCACTTTCCTCCTTTGTCCTCAGTTTGTTTCAGCTGCAAACTGAGTTCAAAAAACAAAAGGAATTTGCACTCAGCTCAGCAAAAGGGAGAGGAGAGGAAAGAGCAGAAACCTTCCCTTCCCAGTAGACTCAGGCAAAAAGCAAACTGCTGCAGCCTCTCCTAGCCTTTATCCGTTTTCTTCTTCAATAACCTTTGCTATCTCAGCCACGTTTGGATGGTGCTTGGCTGCACATGTCCCAGGTTTTGTCTGGGAAAAATTGGAGGATTAGCAAATATAGCATAATTAGAAACTGCACTGAACCCTCCTCACTCTCTGCCAGAGAGAGCCAGGTAGCATCCATCCTTCCAAAACCTTACCCCTGTTTTACCTTCACAACAACCTTGTGAGGTAGGCTAGGCTATGAAAGGTTGGGCCCAGGGCCACTCATTCAGGTTTGCAGCAATTCCTTCACTGTCCCTCCCCCAGTCTAAGTCGAGACTTTTTACAGTACCTCCATTGGTCTCCGCAAAAGCTTTTCAAAAGTTTGGCCCTCAATTACTGTATTATCAACCTTTTCTCTCTTCCCACCATCGCTCTCTCTGTGCATCAATTTCCCCACTTTTTCCCCATCTGCTCTTCTTATCTCTCCCTCCTTCCTTTTACCCATTCTTCTTCCTCCACTCCCTTTCCACCTCCTACTTACTTTTCCCACATGACCCTCTTTTCCTTCTTTTTTCCCTCTGTTTCCTCCTCTTTTCCTCTTGTTTCTTCTCTTTTTCTTTCTTTTCTTCCTTTTTCCCTACTCCTCTTCCTCTTTTCCCTCCTCTTCTTTCTTCTTTCTTCTCTTTTCATCTTTTTCTTTCTTTTTTCTCATCCTTCCCTTCTGTTTTTCCTTCCTCTCCTCCTCCTTCTCACTTCTCTCTTTTGTTCCCATCTTTTCCTCTTCTTTTCTTTTTCTTTCCCCCCTCTTTTTTCTCCTTTTTATTCCCCCTTTCTTCATCTTTTCCTCCACAACTCCTCCTCCTCACATTCTTTTCTCTCTTTTCCGGTCTTTTCCTCTTCTTTTCCTACTCTTTTTACCTTTCCTGCCTCTTTTCTTCCCCTTTCCCTCATTTTTCCTCTTGTTTTTCTTCTCTTTCCCCCTATTTTCCTCTTTGCTTCCACTCATCCTCTTTTTCCTCCCATCTACTTTCTTACCTTTCCTCCACTCCTCCCTCTCTTTCTTCGCTCCTTTCCTCCTCTTCTCCTCTGGCTCTCCCTCCTCTTTTCTCTCCTTTTCTCTTTTCTTCCCCCTTTCTCCTTATTCTTCTCTTTATTTTTCTTCCCCTGTTTGAAGCCCTCCACAAAGTGAGAACCAGATGCCCACCCAAGAGCATCCCTTACTCCCCTTCTTTCCCCGACGGCATTTCTCATCCATCCTTCACCATCTCTCTCTTTCTCTTTCTCTCCTTCTTTCTCTCGCCATGGCAGGAGGGATGCTGTTCACTGCCACCGTGACGGATTTCCTGGCCATCGATGCCGTGATTTATCGCAGCCTGGGTGACAGTCCGACCCTGCGCACCGTGAAGCATGACTCCAAATGGTTCAAAGGTACAGTGGGGACCCATCCATCAGTTGGGCTTCCTCTCATGGTCAACTTATTTAAAAATCTTGGACACCCTCCATCCAGTTTGTGAAAGAGTTTGCAGAAGCTGCAGCTTGGAACTCTAACTTCTATTTTTGAAGAAAGGAATCAATTAATTACAGTTAACACTTGCTTCCTCCTCAAAGTAGTCAGTTGTTGTGGGTCTTCAAGTCCTTTCCAATTTATGGCGACCCTATCAGGGGGATTTCTTGGCAAGTTTCTTCAGACAGCGTTTGCCATTGCCTTCCCTTGAGGCTGAGAGAGTGTGACTTGCTCAAGTTTACTCATTGGGTTTCATGGCTGAGAAAGGAATCAGACCTTGGTCTCCAGAGTCATAGTCCAACGTTCAAACCACTGTGCCATGCTGTTTCATTGTGGGTGTACTCTACTTTAAAATGCATAGTGTGAATGGGCCCCAGGGATCAAGACCTTGTAAACATGCCTGGCCTTTGAAAGACCCTTCCCAAATCTAGCCCTGGCGATACATGGCTTGCCTTTTCTTTCCTTTTTATTCTTATCCTCCCTGTGCAGAACCCTACTTTGTCCACGCCGTGGAGTGGAAAAGCCACGTTTACTTCTTCTTCAGAGAGATCGCGATGGAGTTTAACTACTTAGAGAAGGTCAGTATCAATATGGTCCGGAATGGCTACTGCAGATCCCATCACTCAGTGCTTAGCATCAGAACCCAGCATCCAGTGACTTTGGCCTCATTCCCACTTAACAGATAAATCGATGTACAATCCCAATCGATGTACAATCCCAATCGATGGTTCCCACATTTCACCCGGTCGCATTTTTCCCTTTAAAATAATCCACTTGTGGTTCACATTCACGAATGAATCAATTCAAAATGGACCCACTCAAACCGGCCGAAGGACAAATTTAAATCGATTCCGATCTGCATCTGGTTCACACTTGCGCAGAATCGATTTATCGAAAAAGATGCGGAAAACATCAGCGTCAAAAAGATGTGGGTTAAATGGGTCTAGCACATGGCCCCCCTCTTGGAATCACTTCAGCGATTTGGTTTAAGTGGGAACCAGGGTCGTTTGAACCGATTCAAACCGATTTGTGATCTGGTTTAAAAGGTAGTGAGAATCAGTACTTTGAGTTACAAAACACTTCCAAGCCATTTGTGATTTTGGACCAAGCTCTGCTTTTGTCTGGCTCTCTCACCTTTTCTGCCACCTTCCAGCGGGAAGCCTTTCCCAAGTCCAGGTTTTATTCCCAAAAAAGCCAAATAGTATAGACTTTTCTCTGACCCTTTCTCTTGTTGCTGTTTCACTTCTTTTCCTCCTTGCAGGTGGTAGTTTCACGGGTGGCTCGGGTGTGCAAGAACGACATGGGCGGATCGCAGCGAGTCCTGGAGAAGCAGTGGACGTCCTTCCTCAAAGCTCGGCTCAATTGCTCCGTCCCGGGGGACTCCCACTTCTACTTCAATGTCATCCAGTCGGTCACTGACATCTTAGAAATCGACGGGAGACCCGTCGTGCTGGCCGTCTTCTCCACCCCAACTAACAGGTCAGATAGATTTAGGAGTGGTGAGCACTGGTGGCTTCCATGTCACTCCAGATTTGAATTGCAACTCGAAAACAGTGCTTCCCAAACTCCAACCTTCCAGATGTTATGGACTTTGGCTTCCAGAATCCCAGACAATTGGACAAAATGGCTGAGGGTTCTGGGAGCTGATGCCCAAAACATCTGGAAGACCAGCGTTTGGGCATTGTTGCTCTAAAGGAGCTTTCCAAAGACCCGAACTGCAGCTCCAAATTGGTTTGGTACATTGGACTGCTCTTCTAAAACCAATCAAAACCAGGATTCGCCATCCTCACCATGCAGCCACTTGTTGTGATTTGGACAGAGACCTGTCACTATACTCTTTTCATGATCAGAGCATTGGGATCCCAACGGGTCAGCTAGTCCACACACACCCCGCCAATGCAGCACTCAACCACTAAAATGGGCACCCAAGCTCTCTTTAACAACCTCCAGCGAAGGAGACTCTGCCACCTTCTAGGGTAGTCCATTGCAATTCTGGGGTGCTCTTACTATCAGGAAGTTCTTTCTCACATGGAGGTAGAATAGGTGCCTGAGAAGTGGAGCCTTGGGTGAGGAATGTTGGGAGTCACAGTCCGACAGGGTTTGGAGAGCCAAGTGATTCCCACCCTTTGTCTACACTGGTTCTTCAAGCTAGCCATGGATCCAACTGTTTTGGTCCTTATGCTGTCTTATCCCCAAATCTGATGTTGTCAAGCTGTCAGTGAGTTACAAAGTTACAAAACCATTCCTAGGGTGCATCTACACTGTCAAAATCATGCAACTGCCAGGGCTCCATCCTACAGAATCCTGGGATTTGTAGTCTGGTACAGCACCAACCTTCTTTGACAGAGAAGGCTACAGACCGGGTAAAGATACAAATCCCAGGATACCAAAGGATGGAGTCTAAACTCAGCACTGCATAAGCTTTTGTTACCTGGAGGGGATACTCTACCCCTCAGCTGTGTTGCGTAGATAGTGGAGAAAGTCCTTTATCACAAATGCTTTCCCTCCCTGTCTTTTATAGCATCCCTGGGTCGGCTGTCTGTGCCTTTGACATGGCCCAAATTGCCTCCGTCTTTGAAGGCCGCTTCCGGGAACAAAAATCTCCCGAGTCTATTTGGACCCCAGTGCCGGAAGAGTTGGTACCGAAGCCACGGTGAGTCAAAGAGTGGCGGTTGTTTGGTGCTTTCCTGGTGACCATTGGCGTTGAATGCCAAAGCAGAACCTCCATGCTCAGAAGCAGTTTACTGCTGAATATTTGCATTTGTTTCTGCCCAGAAGGTGGGATTCCCATTGAAAAAGCAGGTCAACCAGTGGATTAATGAGATTCACTCCAGGGCTCTTCTAATAGAGATTTACTGTGATAGGAAAATGGTTGATCCATGTACTGTGGCAGTCCATCTTAGACTGCTGGGGATGGGGACCATGGGAGGAGCAGTTCCTTCATGTCTTGCTTGGGGGCTGTTCTTGGGAACAAAACGGCATCCTAAATAGACTTCAGATCTAAACTGAGCTGGGTCCTCCTACGATATCCAGACACATCATAGTTACCCATCTCTGGATTAGATTAACCTTTGATTAATTGAAGAGGACTTTCCCACTATTCTTAATGCTTCTAATCCAAGACCTTTCCAGCTTTCGTTAATCTGGATGGAGATTTATGAAGCACTGCCTCATGAAAGGTGTGTGTGTGCATTCATAGTCTATGGGTCCACATAACATTTGCACATGAGTGCATTAAAATATCATCGCCAGTGCAAGCTTTCTGCCTCCTTGGCTCACCATCATGCTTTAGAATTCATTGAGCAACTCTTAAGTGCATTGAAGTGTGCAGCCTCATTCGTTTTTGTTTCTCAGTTTGTTTCTTACTGCCAGTGTATAGAAGTAATCCTTTGCTTTAAACTTCTCTAAGGAGCACCCTGGGAACAGGGTGCATGGGAAAACTGGGACATGGGTGGGAAAGATGTAAAGGGATTGGCAGCAAGTCTCCAAGGTTAACCAATTCATAATCCAGGCGACGCAATGTGATGCAAGATGTTTAATGCTCTCTGCCACCTCTTGCCCCCTTGCAGGCCAGGTAGTTGCGCAGCTCCTGGGATGCGCTACAATTCCTCCAGCTTCCTTCCGGACGAGATCCTCAACTTTGTCAAGACGCATCCCTTGATGGATGAATCGGTGCCGTCTTTGGGCAACGCTCCCTGGATCATCCGGACCATGACCCGGTGAGCAAGCGAAAGAGGCGGCTGAAATGTTTTAACCGTTGATCACACCCACAGAGAGCAGCGGAAGGAGAATATTGTCGAACATCTGAGGCTCTTATCATTAGGTGTCTTTGCTTTGGGTCCATGGATCCAATGGCTCTTCTCAGATATACTGGAAGGCAGAGTTGGGGGAAATTTGACCCATAGTCCATATGTGGACAAAGTGACCAGATGTCCTAACTGCAAAGAAGGACAATATATTGTAAGACATAGGGCATTCAAGAAAAGTGTAGGACATTGCAATATAAAAGCTAAAAACACTCATAGAAATATAAATCATGCTTCTTAGTCATGCTCTACATAGAGGGCATTTTGGGATTCCTCTTGGACCAAAGGCTGCAATGTAGGAGATGTCTGGGGAAAGGAGGACATGTGGTCATTCTGTACTCAATGAGCTTCCTAGTGATGCTCTGCATGGAGGACATTTTGGGATTCCTCCTGGGCAGAAGGCTGAAGTGTAGGAGATGTCTGGGAAAAGGAGGATGCCTGGTCAGCCTCTACTCAATGGGCTTCTTAGTCATGCTCTACACAGATGACATTTTGGGATTCCTCCTAGATAGAAGGTGGAATGGTAGGACATGTCCTTGAAAAGGAGGACATCTGGTCACTTTGTACATGGCTCCATATTTTGTGGCTGAAGGCCCTTTGACCACCTCACTGCGATTTCATAAAAGGTTGGCTTGGGAAATGACCCACAAATGTGGCTTGAAAAGACCCCAAATAGGATGTTCTGGAAAAACGCACTGCCCAAAATGCAAGTGAAATAAATAAGAGTTGATACGATCTCCCTATTTAAATATTGGAAGGGATGTCATATTGGGGATGGAGCAAGCTTGTTTTCTGCTGCTCCAAAGAACAGGACCTGGAACAATGGATGCAAACTCCAGGAAAAGAGATTCCAGCAAGAATTAGAGCAGGGAAAGAGACCTGAATATATTCTGCAATAATCTAGATAGGTCTGTTGCAAAAGTAATAGTTGCCGTTTTGCAAATCCCTCTCTTAGGGCGCAGGCTTTCTCCACTTCAGCCTGTGCGGAAAGGCCAGGAAAACAACTTTCCCCCATTAATTTGCTTGGCGCTTCTGCCAAGATGTTCTGGTGCTAATTAAATCTGCCTTAATTGCTGTTTTATGTGAAATTAATCAAGCATCGTTCCTGGTATCTCTCAAGCCAGAAAGACACACCAGGAGACAAGAGGGCTGCGGCGGGTGAGATGGAAGCGTCTCTCTTTCGAACAAGCTTTAGTTCCCTTCAAATTGGAAATAACTTTTAAAGACATTTCCAGGAATCCAAACTCTGGACTTCGGCGACAAGGCTGCGTAAATGGCTACACACCATTTCAGATTTATGGTGTCTTGGGCTGTGTCCACACTGCAGAAATAATCCAGTTTGACACCGCTTGGACTGCCGTGGCTCCATGAGATGGGATTCTGGGATTTGTAGTTGGCTGTGGCTCCAGAGCTCTCTGATAGAGAAGGCTAAATGTCTCACAAAATGACAGTTTCCAGGATTCTATAACATTGAGCCATAGCAGTTAAAGTGGTGTCAAACTGGATTATGTCTGCAGTGCAGATGCAGCCTAGGAGGGGAAATTAGTCTTTGCAAAACAACTGCCCCATCTCAGTGTGCATCCACACTGCAGAAATAATAATAATAATAATAATAATAATAATAATAATAATAATAATAGACCATCTGATCACACCCAAGATTTCCTGTCTCCCATCTCAGACTGTTTTTAATTAAGTGTTTTAATTATTTAACTTATATTTTATTATTGATATGCTGGTATTTTAAGTTGTATATGTACTTATATTGAACGAATTTTACTGTGGTTGTAAGCCATTTTGATCCTGTTGTAGAGGTGGGATAAAAAATAAAATATTATTATTATTATTATTATTACTTTATTATTATTAGTACTAGTAGTAAATAATAATCCCACTTTTATCCACAAAGTGGCTTACAAATTAAAAAGAACAACACAATGAAAAACATCATAAAGAAGTAAATAAAGCAGAGTGTGACACCACTTTAACTGCCACGGCTCCATCCTACAGAATTTTGGGATTTGCAGTTTGGTAAGGCACTGAATACTTCGCCAGACTACAAATCCCAGGATTCCACAGGATGGAGCCATGTCTGCTAAAGTGGTGTCGAACTGCATTATTTCTGCCGCGTGCGGACACATCCGCAGGCTCCCTGGGAGCTCCATTCTCACCCGCCCCAATTGCTTTGGCTGGCTTTGTCTGCAAAACAGCCGGAATTAATTGGTGGGGATAATTGCTGCTTTTAATGAAACAACAAGAGAGGGGGGGAAAACCTTCCCGCTAATTGATTTTTGTTTTTCTCCTTCCAAACGGAAGGAAGAGAAGCCAGCTTGTGTGTCTGTGTGTCTGTGTGTGTGGTGCGGCGATCTTCATTCAGGTTTTAACAGTGGCTCCCAGGTCAGCGGGGCGGTGAATCCATTCCTGGTTTTAATCGGCATTTAAATGGAGCTCTCTCAAAATAATCACTGCCATGACTGTCTATGCATCCATCAAAGTATATGAGAGTTCTAGTCCAACACTAGAGCTCTCTGTCGGATAGAATTGTAAGCCATTCCCCAAACTACAGATCCCAGGATTCCAACAGCTATCAAAGGGCTAATGCCAGTGCTTCCCAAACTTTGGCCTTCTGGGTGTTTTTGGACTTCATCTCCCAGAAGCCTCAGCCACCTTGACCAGCTGTCAGGAATTCTGGGAGCTGAATCTGGAGGACCAAATTTGGGGAATCGCTGGGCTATTGTCGTTATTTATTATTGAATCCTGGCCTCTCTGGGTCCGATATTCCATATTGGCGCATTATGGAAGAATACAAAGATAAATGATGGAATTGCTTTTTCTAATAATATACTTTTCCATAATGAGCCAATATAATATATTCGACCCAGAGAGACCAGGATTCAAAATCAATCGATCGATAAATCAATCAATCTTCATTATAGCCTGTGACTATAAAAAAAGAAGAAGCAAACTAATAAAAGGAAGCCAAATTTCCCTAAAAGTGTCTGCTAAGGTTTGGGATCTTGCTATACTGGGGGGAAAACCTACCATATAAAGTTAATATATTCAGGGGTAGCTCTGTAGCAAAAAGTACAATAAAAAGTACAACAACATCCAAAATCCACAAAACAAGAGATGCTTTGAATCAGCCGACCAAAGTGCACAGAAGCCATGATTAATGTTAAAGAAATGAAGGGAGAAACCGACCTGGTCATAACTGACTTTACATGTTTTTAAGACAATGAAGGTATATAAGGTTTGCTTTTGGATGAATGAATTTATTACGGCATTACAGCCAGCGTAAAATAATAAAATGTTTAGAAAAATGACCTTACATCCAGTTGGAAACATTTATATTCCAGCATATCATATAAACGCATGAGTACATACAAATGTTAAGGATAAAACTTTGAACCGTGTTTCGGTAAGGATTTAGGATTTTGGAATTTATATATATGAAGTTTTATCAAGGTGTGGATGCTTTAATCGGTGGATAAAAAATATTGTGGATATGGAGGGCTGACTGTGTGTGTGTTTGTGTTTGTGTGTGTATGCATGTATGCGCGCATATATATATATATATATATATATATATATATATGAGAGTGATGCCCGTATTCCCAGGTCCCACACATTGGATATCTCTATTGGGGTCTGGATGGAAACTTGGAATAAACTCATTGCCCCACTGACGTGGACTGCACTGGTTTTTCCATTAAGACAGCCAAACCTTGGTGCCATTTTTGACTCGTCTGGGCCCTTTCCTTTTTCCCAAACAGGTACCAACTGCGGAAGATTGTGGTCGATCCTGCAGCCGGGCCTGGCAGAAACCACACGGTGGTCTTCCTGGCCTCCGACACGGGCACCGTCCTCAAGTTTCTCATCCGTGCCAACATCAGCACCAGCTCTACAACCGTCAAGGCCAGCAGTCACAGCTTACTCCTGGAGGAGTTTGAAACATACCCAAGTGACCGGTAAGTTGAAAGGGGCAAAGGGAGAAAGAATGAAAAGACGGAAAGCCATCATTGTACATTACACTAAGCCATAATTGGGAAAGATGGAGCTCTGGGACTGAACATCAGACCTCCCCTGGAATATTGTGTCCAGTTCTGGGCATCGCAATTCAAGAAGGAGGGGGACAAGATGGAGTTCTGGGTTCTAGTGTGAACTTAATCATGCTGCTGGGGCCTATCACCACCATAGATAGGTTCAACATCTTGGAATACAAATGCATTCCTTTGAAAACCTTTGATTTGTGGTAAGGGATCAAGGGACGATAATTGGAAATGCCTTTCTCAAAACTGCCAAATATAGGATTCCATTGGACAGAACCGTTGCAGTTAAAGTGGAATGGTAGTGAGATGATTCTGTAGTTTGAATGGGGCCCTGGTCATTGCTTACCTCTTGGTCTCATCCTCCAGGTGTGGCAAGGACAGTGCGTATGAACGGAAACTGCTGGGCATGGAACTGGACAAAGCCACCGGCTCTCTACTGTTGGCATTCCCGCCCTGCGTGGTGCGTGCCCCTGTGGCCAGGTGCCACCAGCATTCTGGCTGTATGAAGTGAGTATTCAGTATCCGAATGCCTCAAAATCTTCCCAAGGGATTATTTGGCATAGAAAGACACACAGGCCAGAATACAGTTGTGGATTTATGTCTTCGTAAGCAAACATGCATCTGCGGGATTTGGAATGGGGCCATTCCGTAATGTCCACATCCCGTGAAGCTACATTATGTTACGCCATAGGAGTGCCAGCAAAACAACTGAGGCACATCAGGACTGTACGCAATGGGACCAAGGCACACCCGTTGTTGTGTGTTGGTCCTGTTGTACATCTGGAAGTGTTGATCCGCGCTGGTAGACCCTGATGCACATTGGGACACTCTTTGCCAATGCTCTGTTTGCACACCTTCACAATTCTCTAACCGCATTTCTTAGGGTGCATCTACACTCTCAAAATAATGCTATTGGACCCCAGTTTCACAGCCACAGCCACAAATCCAGGGATGTTAGTTTGGAAAGGGAGAGAAGGCGGGAGACCTTGCAAAAGTCCATAGGATGGAGTGACAGCACTTCAAGTGGAGTCAAACTGCCTTATTTCTACAGTGTAGATGCACTCCTGCAGATCCTAAAGTTTGAGCCAGCTTCTATAGAGAGATACAGTATTTCATACTGCAGGGGGATATTTGTTTTCTCTCCTAGCAGGGAGGGAAATATTGCAATTCTTTGTCCCCTACGTGAAAGGATAACATTGCTGGGAATGTACACCCCTAGGCACTTGCAACCTGGTCCCAACTGTGCTCATAAAAACAACTCCATATCGGATGCCCCAAGATGTATAGCCTGTTCCATGACATTCCCAGGATGGTTGTGTTTTCGAGGACATGGTGCATCATGTGTGTGGTTTTGCACGGTTGTCTGCCGATTCCAGCAAAAAGCCGTCAGCCATCCCCACGACGGAGCAATATTAGAACCATCCGTCACCCACCGTAGGGGCTTGCCACCGTCTGCAGCATTTGGCAACATTTCCTCCTAATGGCTGGAGACGTCAGCTCCATTATTCAAAACTTGGCTGTTGGATACTTACTTAGAGCCTCCGGATCGTGGAGATGGGAAGGACACTGGGCGAGAATGTTAAAGACAAAACATAGGGTGATGAAAGTAGAAGGTGGGGGAGAGAGAGAGAAAACAGAATAACAAAAGTTTGCAAAAAGCTAAACCAAAAGCCAGGGAATCTGGAGGTTTTGCAAAGGACGGCAAATCCATCCAGGCAAGATTTGGCAAAATGGAAAGGGGGTGTTGTCATAATGCCTCACTTGGGAAAAAGGAGATGGGACCAAGCAGGATTTTCCTTTGGGCAATTGTACCCATCATTAGAGTTAGCATCACCCAGTTTGAGTGTTGGACTACAACCCCTGAATCCCCGTTCAACCATGGAAATCCATTGTTGATTCTGGGTGAGTTACACACTCTCGGCCCCAGAAAACCCCATGATAGGTTTGCCTTATGGTCACCATAAGAAATGGTCATTGCTGCTGTCATGGTAGTGTGCCTTCAAGTCATTTCTGACCTTTCTTGGCAGAATTTGTTCAGAAGGGGTTTCGAACGGAGTAGTGGGGAAAGGTTTTGTCAGCTTGCCCTTCCCAGGAGGCACAAACAAAAGCAAACTGCTGCAGCCTCACTGGGCTTGTTTTTCCCCTCATTCATAAGTTTAGCCATCTTGACTGTATCCAACATTGCTTGGCCACATCCTGGTTTTCATCAATGCAATGTTGAAAAGAGAGCCTTTAGGGCAGGGTATAAATATCGTAAATAAATAAATAAATAAAAATAATGTTGGCAGATATGGGGAACGATGAAACTCCACACATAATCCTTTGTGTTTTGCTTTTCAGAAACTGTTTGGGCAGCCGTGACCCATACTGTGGTTGGACCTCCGAAGGTGCCTGTATTTTCCTGGAAACCAATACCAGGTAACCAACAATGATGACATAATCCTGGGGTTCTCAGATCTCAAAGGCTGGTCCTCTTCTCTGGTCTTCAGAGTGAGGGAGAGGAGGACCTTACAAAGTGTGGGTCTGTGGTTTACCATTGTGAAAATCCTAGAGTTGGAAGGGAACCCAAGGGTCATCCGGTCCAACTCCATTCTGCCCTGCAGGAAGACTCAAACCCATCTTCTGACAGATGCCCCCCCCCCAAGCTCTGTTTAAATACCTCCAAAGGAAGAGACTCCACCACACTCCAATGCACCATCTTCACTTAGTCACTTATAACTCAATAGTGAAGAAAGGAAGAAAAGTCTTGCCCTTTCCAGTAGGTTCAGGCACACTTAAAGAGGTATCAAACGGCATTATTTCTACATGTAGATGCACCCTAGAGGATGGATACATGGCAGGTAAAGTCCAATCATACTGGTTTACAAGCACTAGGTCAAATTCAGCATGGGTGATGCTGTCATCCCTCCCCATCCCTTCAATCCCCCCCCCTTTCACTTTCCCTAATTCTGGTTCTTTTAATCCCTCTTTCCTGTCTTGGTCTATTCACAGAGTGGCATTTGAGCAAGACATTCGTGGGGGCAGAACATCACACCTTGGAGATTGTGAAGGTGCGTGGCGATCTGTCCATCTGCAGGTCAAGTGTTGCATGG
This sequence comes from Sceloporus undulatus, assembly GCF_019175285.1. Lineage (NCBI taxonomy): Eukaryota > Metazoa > Chordata > Lepidosauria > Squamata > Phrynosomatidae > Sceloporus > Sceloporus undulatus. Next base: position 26,262,608 of record NC_056528.1, read on the forward strand.
CCCCTAAGAAGACAGAGGGGTGGACTCTGACTATGTTCTGCCTACCCTCCATATTAGACAACTGAAGCAACTGGCTCACTCTGTCAAGTGATAGAGTCAGTCCCATCTGTTACCAATATAATCCTCACAATTTGCCCTTCTTCCTTTCCCCCCCAGGGCTGGTGACTGAAAGCTTTGTGGATGAACCCGACGGTTTGGTGTCAGTCAACCTACTGGTGATCTCCTCCGTGGCAGCCTTCGTCATCGGGGCCGTGATCTCTGGCTTCAGCGTCTGTTGGTTCATTGGCCACCGTGACCGGAAGGAGTTGGCCCGCCGGAAGGACAAAGAGAACATCCTCTCCCACAGCGAGTCGGTGGTGAGTGTCAGCCGGTTGGGCGAACGGCGATCCCGAGGCGGTCCTGGTGGTCAACCGGAGAACCTGCTGGCTCCATTGATGCAGAATGGCTGGCCCAAGGGACTCATCAAGGTCAGTCAACATGACCTGGATTCAGGGGTGCTCCCAACCCCAGAGCAGACCCCCTTGCAACAGAAGCGATGCCCCAAACCATGCAGCTGGGAATACAGCCACAATCTTATCAATGCATCTTTACGGGGCGGCGATCCTCCTTCATCTGTTATCCTTTTCCATACCGGTCACAGTCCGGTACCATCGCACCACATCAGCTCCGGACGGGTCCTGCCTATTTCTTGCCACTCCATGTTGATGGACCAAGAACTGGAGGGTGGGACTGGGGACCTCTCCTTGGACATGCGTTACCTCCCCATTGGCACTGGCGGTGGGGGGAGCGGCAATGATGGGCCCAGAGGGGGGCCATCCCAACAGCAACAGCTGCAGCAAATCCCTCCTTCCCACCGGCCCTGTGGGACTCGGAGCTCCTACGGTGGCGAGATGCCCATCACGCCACACGACAGCCCAGACCGGCGACGGGTGGTCTCAGCCCCAAGCGGGGAGACGGGGGATTCCACTCAGTGGAACCCCGAAAAGCTGAACTCAAATAGCAACAACGCCGCCACCAAGGTGAACGCACATCTGAAGCGCAACCACACTTTCAACAGCGGGGAGGGCCAAGCGGCCTATGCCCGGGCACAGCAGCGGGCGCCTACGCTGGGTCCCCATCACACCCTCACGGACTTGAGCCACCTTCTGAAATACAGTGGCATTGAGCGGACTCCCTCCTCGGTCAAATAGGGGCGCCGGACCAGGGGGTTTGGCTTGGCTTGGTGACCTCCCTCCTTGCGCAAAAGGGGATGGGGTTTCATGGCGGAGAGGAAGAGGAGAGGCACAGCAGGGGGGAAACGACCATCGAGAGACCCTTGTTCCCATGTGGGAAGGGACAGAGGAAATGTCAGACCTGCGTTCCCCCCCTCTCCGATGCGTATGGATTGTTGAGGAGAGGGAGGTCATCCGGGAAGTGCTGCTTGGGGCAAAAAAAAAAGAGGGGGGGACCTCTTCTGTGTGTGAGTGTGAGTGTGTGTGTGTGTGAGTTTGGGGGGGAAATCTTCATTCTGGCGCTTCCTTGTTGAACTCTTTCTCACGGTTATGGTGATCCTCTTCTGCTCAGACATGTGTTGGGTGGGTGGGTGGGCAGGCCAGCTCAAATACTGCGTTCTGCCCACTCTGGCTATTCTATTGCCATTGTCACTCTATGAGACACGACAGAAGGAAGAGGGTGGAGGAAGTCATAGGAAGCCTCGGCTCGCTAGGGAAGTTGCGAAAGGAGGTACGGCATCAATTCGATGGAGAATTTGCAAAAAGAGATACACTAGAGGAGTGGCACAAGGAGCTACAGCATCAACATGCTAGGGTATTTGCAAAAGGAGGTAGAGCATCAACTCGCTAGGGAAGTTGCAAAAGGAGTTACGGTATCAGCTCATTAGGGAAGTTGAGAAAGGAGGTACAGCATCAGTTCAATAGAGAATTTGCAAACGAGTGATACACTTGGGGAGTTGCGAAAGGAGGTACAGCATCAACTTACTTGGGTTGCAAAAGGCCATGGACAAAAACGGGGGCTTCCCTACTGAATTTTCTCTCTCTCTCACTGTCACGCTCTCTCCTTCCCCTCACTTTGCTTCTTCTATTGTTTTGATTCAGTGTTTGGAGCGTGGTCTCCGGCTGCGAAAGGGATATTTTGAAGAAAAACAACAACGACGAATCAAAGACTAGGTTTCCTTCTCCTGTCCCTATGCTGGTTTCTTTTGCTTTGGGGTGAGGTTCTAATGTGTTGCTTAAAAACACATACACAATGATATACTCATAAGAACAGTTGGTCCATTTGATAGAGAATAGCACCATATCCAAGGCTGCCTTTCCTTTATGGGATCATGTATTTCCTTGTGTGGAGAGGTCCTTCCTCTCTGTTTTCAATTGGTGCTAACCATCAGGAAGTGAGGATCAGTCCCGCTTTGGAATGCTTTTGCAGATCTCACACCACTTTGACTCCAGCTGATATCTTCTGGGTTCCATCAAAGAGTCATAGGGCTATCGTTCAAGTAGATTTTTTGGATTCGGGGTAAAGGTGGGACATGGAGCCAGGAATGAATCCCAACTTCCTAAAGAATTCAACTGGGAGCCCTGATGGTCTAATGCAGCAGTTCTCAACCTGTGGGTCGCAACCCCTTTGGGGATCGAAAGACCCTTTCACAGGGGTCGCTTAAGACCATAGGAAAACACATATTTCCAATGGTCTTAGGGACTGAGACATTGCAATTATATGGTTGGGGGTGGCCACAACATTAAGAACTGTATTAAAGGGTTGCAGAATTAAGAATGTTGAGAACCACAGGACTCTAATGGGTTCTGAACCAGTTTTGATCCATAGCATTCCACAGTCAGGATCAAAACCATCATTATTCCAGCCCAGACCACTTCAGCACAGATATATGAATATATTTGTATGCAAGGATATATTTTAATGTTCCTTCTAAAATCTCTGGAGGCTTGAGAACATAGAAAAACTAGAGACCTGAATGACTGGGATCACTGGCCCCAGTTAAGATTTTGCAGTGGCCCCAGGTTTCTTGTTCAAGGAATGCAAAAAAGCTGCCTTGGGCTTATCCTCTTCAGTATTATCTATAGTATGTCTGGCTGCAACACTCCAATATTTCAAATAGGGCTTTCCCTGGAGATGCAGGGACTGGATCTAGGACCTTCTATGCATAAAGCAGAGCCTCCATCACAGACCCCCATGAACATGAAAATCAAAACTGAAGATGCCCATGGAGAAAGATGCTCAGGTGTATCCTCAGTCCGCACTCGTATTCTTAACAAGTATTTCCCTTTCCTCCTCCATTGATCAAATTTCTGGGAGGCCGTCATGGGATATTTCTAAATACCCCAACATCTCAAAATTTGGGAAAAGGGTCCAAGCGCCGAAACGTAGATGTGATTTTTCTAGGTAAGAGCTCAGAGGCTGACCTTTGGCTCATGGCTCCTTTGGGGATGCTGGGACTCATAGTCCCAATTTTCCCACACTCCAAGCCAGAACGGATTAACTATCGGTTGGATCCGGTGATGCTCTTAGTCTATTTTTGTTACGCCAGGGTTTAATTTTTGGGATTGTGGAGGGGCTTGCGGGGGGGAGAGAAAGAGAGATGCTTGACATGTTTGGCCCGTCATAAATGCACTTAGGGGAGGAGGTTCTCAATAGGGTGTTTGAGGGAGCAGAGAGGGAAGGGTTTGGGGGACATTTAGCTCAACCAGGGATACAGGTCCATACTGGCTCCCCCCGAATCTGTGACCCCCGTTCATTCCCGGGGTGTTGCCTCTTTCTCCCCCACTAAAGGGGGAACAATAAAATAAAAAATAAGCACACTGTAAATAGGGTGTGGGAAGCATGTGGGCCTTGAGACAAGAGCCGGGCGGGTGTGACATGCGTTCTCTCGTGACCTGTGCTCCCCTCACCCCTGGAAGTTTCTCATCTTTTAAATATGCCCGTCTCTCCTGCATGCGACAGCAGTACAAAAACTTCTCTGTATCACTCTGGAGAAAACAAAGATTCTCTCCCTTCCAATAAACCTTTGTTTACAATGAGGGGCCTCTCCTGCCTCGGCTGTTTGTTTGCTGCTTCCCCCCCCCACTTCTCTTTGATTGATTGATTGATTCACGTCCTTGTTCTTATGTGCCTTTGTGGCATTTCTGACTGATTGATTGATTAATTAATTAATTGATTGACATATGTTGTGTGCTTTCAAGGCATACTGACTGACTGATTGACTGATTGATATATGTCCTTGTTCTGTGCCTTCATGGTATTTCTGACTGACTGATTGATTGATTGATTGATTGATTGATTAATTGACTGATTGACATATATTGTTGTGTGCCTTCAAGGCATTTTTGACTGATTTGATTGATTGATTGATATGTGCCATTGTTGTGTGACTCCAAGGCATTCTGACTTGAATGATTGACTGTTTGATTGATATATGTCCTTGTTATTGTGTGCCTTCATGGCATTTCTGACTGATTAATTGATTAATTGGTTGATAGACATATGTCGTTGTTGTGTGGCTTCAAGGCATTTCTGACTGACTAGCTGATTGATTTATTGTACATGTCATTGTTGTGTGCATTCGATGCATTTCTGACTGATTGATTGATTGATTGATATATGTCATTGTGTGACTCCAAGGCTGACTGACTGGCTGGCTGGCTGATATATGCCCTTTTATTATGTGCCTTCATACATGTCATTGTGTGCCTTCAAGGCATTTTTGACTGACTGATTGATTGATTGCTATATGTCCTTCTTGTTGTGTGCCTTCAAGGCATTTCTGACTTATGGCAACCCTAAGGCAAACCTTTCACATAGGATTTCTGGGGCTGAGAGTGTGTGACTCACCCAAGGTTTTGAAACAGAGTCTGGCTGGCCATCCATTGGGGGTGCTTTGACTCTGTGTATTCCTGCATGGCAGAATGGGGTTGGACTGGATGACCCTTGAGGTCTCTTTCAACTCTAGGATTCTATAATTTTATGCAAGCAAGATGCTTTGAGGTGTGCTCCACTGCTACGCCGTCTGCTCTGCAAGCGGTGCTAGAAACCCTTCTGCTAAAACATAGAACTGGCATGAGCAAAGAACTAATGAAGTCCGGGGTCCTTTTTCTTGCTCAGAAGGCCTCTCCGGCAAGATTTGCACACAAGGCAGGAGGCCGATGCTGTGTGGCAACAACCGTTCTGCTTTCCCGGCCTGGCTCTTTCCAATCTAATTGAAACAGCGGGCGAGAGGAGAGACAATTACTGGCCTTGGAAGGCAGCCAGGATGCTGGGGTTAGAATTAACACCTCCGGTGTGGGTTCATCTCTCCCCACCCATGCAAAGGCGCACACACACACACACACACACACACATCTTGCTTTGGCGAAATGCACCACCCAAAGACGCAGAATGACACAGCAGCGGCTGGTGGTGACTCATTTTTTAGCCTTTCTGGTGGAGAGGGACCTCCTAGCTGGGCCACCAGAGCAAGGAAAACCAGTATGCTTGTCTCCCTGCATGCTAAGCAAGGTCCTGGGTGCCATTGTGGACTGTGTTCATTGTGCACTGAGTTAAGCCCGCTTTGCAATCTGTTCGATGTGCAATTGATGAAAACTATCTATGAAGGAGGGAGCCCTGTCCCTTCTGAGAAGGGAGTGAGAGCCCTTAAACTTGGGTAGATCATTGCAGAGGTTTATTTATTTCGTATTGGATTTGCATCCTGTTTTTTTTCTCACACTGGAGCATGCAAGTCAAGACAGAATGGCTGAAACAATATGGAGCAGAAAGGTTTGGGGAGAAAAGCAGGATTTTCCTGTTGTTGTTGTTGTTGTGTGCCTTCAAGTCATTTCTGACTTGCGTCAACACTAAGGCGAATCGATCACGGGATTATCTTGGCACGATTTGTGCAGAGGTTTGCCCTTGCCTTCCCCTGAGGCTGAGAGAGTGTGACTTGCCCAAGGGTCGCCCAGTGGGTTTCATGACCGAGCGGGGAATCGAACCCTGGTCTCCAGAGCATCACTCAACGCACTACAACACTGTTGGCTCTCATTTATATATTTAGTATCTATCTCTTGGATTTATAGGATTTGGATTGGCAGGATTTGGGAATCACTGCCTTAGGTGAAGATGGATGTTGCAAAACTGCTCAGTTCTCCAGTTCCTGCAAACCTAAGTCTCCTTAGGTTCCACGCCAAATTCTAACCAAACTTTGGTCTTTTAATTGGATTTCTGGTCTAATGGTTTATTGATTTCTTGCATTTCTATCTCACCTTTCCCCCCAAAACACATGTGCTCCTCTGAACAAATCCTGCCAGTCCAAATGCTATAAATCCAAACTGGACCCAAAAGTGGCTGGCAATCTAAGTCAGGACAGCTGAAACAATATGGAGCACACATGTTTTAGGGGGGGAAGGTGAGATATAAATCCAAAAAATCAATAGACCATTAGACCAGAAATCCAATTAAAAGACCAAGTTTGGCTGGAATTCGGTTGGACCCTATGTCTTCATAAGGAGACTTCAGCATGCAGGAATTGGAGAACTAAGCGGTTTTGCAGCGTCCATCTTCCCTTAAGGCAGTGATTCCAAAAGTCCAGCCTTCCAGGCGTTTTGTACCTCAGCTCCCAGGATCCCAGACCATTGGCTGAGATATCTGAGGCTCCTGGGAGATGCTGTCCAAAATACCTGGTGGACCAGAGTCTGTAAATCACTGACCTAAGGGCTGCTGGGATGTTACCATGGATGGGCCTCCATTGCAAAATGGTGGAGTGGCTGGTAGGCTATGACCCAAGGTACACTGGGCACCAAGGTCCGAACACTGGCTAAGAAATGCTGGAGCTGATTGGCAGAACCCAATCCACATCAGAAAAGCCCAGGACCCATGTCCAGTGTGCATCAGAAGTGCACACTGGAATCTCTTTTCTTGTAGCTTGAATCCATTGTTCCATCTCCTAGTCTCTGGAACAGCAGAAAAGAAGCTTGCTCCATCTTCAGATCTTGAAAACAGGGCTGTGATGTCAAGCTTTAATCTTCTCTTCTCCAGGCTAAACATACCAAGATCCCAAAGTTGCTCCTCATAGGGTTTGGTGATTTTCAGACTTTCCACTGTTTTGGTCCTCTGGACACACTCCAGCTTCTCAACATCCTTCTTGAATTGTGTTCAGATTTAGACGCAATATTCCAGAGCAGATTTGAGCAAAGCAGAATAGAGTGGAACTATGACTTCCCTAGATCTAGGCGCCACACTCCTATTAGTCTAGAATAGCATTGGCTTTTTTAGCTGCTGCATTAACCTTCTTGGCTCAGGTTTAGCTTGCAATCTACTAAGACTCTTAAATCAGGAGGAGAAGCATACCTACAAGATTGCAGCTATGCATCCCATGCAGGAACTTGGCTGATCTTTCAATCTGGTAAACGTTAGACTACAACTCCCACTATTCCCCAGCAGGCATGAGTTAAATCTTCAAGTAATGTTGTTGTTGTTGTTGTTATTGTTTTTAAAAATCGTATTACACTTCATTTGCATTTTCTCCTTTCTTTTGGTCTTCTGAAATTGCCCATTAGCTCGAGCTGTGGCAAATTCCCTCCGCCGAAAATCCGCGCCTCCGCTTTGAGATGAGATCCACCTGCGAGAGGAATTTAAATAATAATAAACATAATAAAAGAAGGGAAAGGAATAAATAGAGCAAGCGTAGGTTGTGTTTAAGCTAGCAGAAGGAACAATTGGGGATGCGTCTGTTTTTGAAGAACCCCCCCCTTCCTCCCCCCCAAAAAATAAAACCAGCAAGCTGAAAATAGCTTTGGAGATTTGATTCTATTTTTCTTTTTCCCAAGCTGTCAATTAGCGAACCACAAAAAGAAGGAGAAAAAGAAAATGGATTGATACAAGTATGTGTGCAGAAGGGCAATCTTGGTTTCCTCGCCATGCTCCTCTGCCTTAAAGTAAGGATGTGAAAAGCTATGTCAATACCATTATTATTTGCATTGCTCTGACTCCCTCCTGCATTTTGCTTTCTGTCCTTGTTTAGGATCAGACTGCAAAAACTTGGAGGCTTTTCCCAGAAAGTAATACACATTCCTTTTGTGCACTTCTTGCAAACCAGAGTAGTGGCCGATGCAAGTTTGAACGCCAGTTTAATGTGGCTCAAGGGGCTGGGTAAGTTTAACATGGAGAAGAGAAGGTTAAGAGATGATATGATAGCCCTGGTTAAAGATTTGAAATAATGTCCAATTGAGGATGGTGCAAGCTTGTTTTCTGCTGCTCCAGAGAATAGGACACAATGGAGCAATGGAAGCAATGGATGCAAACTACAGGGAAAGGATTCCACATAAACATTAGGAAGAACTTGAGGATAAGAGCTGCTGGACAGTGGAAGATGCTGCCTCAGAGGGTGGGAGTCTCCTTCTTTGGAGGCTTTTAAACAGAGGCTGGATGGCCATCTGTCAAGAAAGGTTTGTTTGTGTCTTCCTTTATGGCAGAAGGGGGTTGGGTTGGATGGCCCTTGGGTTCCCTTCCAACTCTAGGATACTAAAGCAAGCCAAGAGCTGGAAGCCTATCCTTCTTTCCTCCCCATTCCAGTACCTTGGACAGCTCCCTTAAATGAATTGGAGGCCAAGTTATGCAAATGGATCTTGCAGCAAGTTTGGGATTGCAATTGACGTTCTCATGCACAAGTGACTTATTGAGATCTGTCTTTGGCTTCTCCTCAACAAACATGCATCTGAGAAAGTATGCTGAAGTCTACAAAAGCTCATGCCACCAGCTTCTTTCTTCCCGTGCATCTCAATGGTACTACAAGATCCCTTTGCATCTGAGGAAGTAGACTCAAGTCTTGGAAAGCTCATGCTACCAGCTTCTTTCTTTCAATGAGTCCCAAAGATGCTCCAAGATCCCTTTGCAGACTGATTTTCCAGGCTGACATGGCTAGGTCTTTGTGGTGGCAGAATTCAGCCACCACAAAGGTCCAACATCAGTGAAGGGATGAATCCCCTGCAGGTTTCAATTCAGGCTTCCTAGAAGCTATCTTAGGTGCTGAAGGTCTTTGGTGCAGCTGCCTCTGAACCCCAGGTGCTTAACTAGTCAGCAATTCCTATTTAACAGATTCTAGGACCTACAAAGCCTTTCCTTATTTCTTTGGTGAACGTCATAGGATGGATCTGCATCCTTAAGTCTTACTAAAGATTCCTCAGTTGTCTTCACAGCCTTCAGCTCCTTGGATTCGGAGAGGCCTCTGTTACTTGGAGCCATAAACAAAATGCATGAAACGGTTTCAGCGCAAACCTCCTCGGCAGAAAACTTGCCATGAAGAATTATAACAAGTTGGCCTTAGGGTTGCCAAAGAGAACCAGTGTAATGGTTTAGATGTTGGATTGTGACTCTGGAGACCAGGGTTCCAATCCCGGCTTGGCCATGGAAATCCAACGAAGTGACTTTGGCCAGTCACATACTCTCAGCCTCAGAAGCGGGCAATGGCAAACCCTCTCTGAAGAAACATGCCAAGAAAACCCCATGATAGGATCTCCATAAGTTGGAAATGACTTGAAGGCACACAGCAACTGTAACAAGGGTTGTCATGAGTTGGAGATGACTTGACACACCGCAACAACACAGCAGAGCCTTGGAAGAACTGATATAAAAAGTTGGGAAGCCCTAAAACTTGTGTATTCCTGCCTGGTAAGGGGTCCCTGCCTCTTGGGGTCCCTTCCAACGCTATGATGTTATTAGAAATCATGCGGCAATGAGCATGGCTGTTTGAGGAAGCATGGAAGCCCAGATCTGGGGTCTGTATCCTTTCCACAACCTAATGTTCAGAGTCATGTTAAGAACTAGGACCTCTCCTTGCAAATTTATTTGAACCAAGCCATACCAGAGGAGACCAGGTCCAATGGTCTAGAGCCAGCCTCGAGTTGTAAGTGCAACATCTATCTCCGGTTTTTATGGTTATGGCTTTGAAACTGCTGCGTCTCCCAGCTCCAACCCAAAAGCCATCCCAAAAGTGACAGATGGGCTCTTTCGTTTCCTTTCATTTCCTTTCATCGGTTGCTCAGTAAAGCCTCTTCGTATGCCCAAGCAAGAAAGAATTCCCCCATTGCCAGCAAAACTGGCCCTAAGAACCATTTCCAAAGCAGGGATATAATACTTCACGTATTTTCTTCTCGGAGGAAGGAATGAGTAATTTTAGCAATTTTCTCCTGACTGTGAGCAACTCTTCGAAAACGGCGCACGCTTGAAATACTATTGGCACTCGGAGACTTTAAAAAGCCGTGCATGGTTGCTTTGTGCAGAAAGCGGTATTTTCTGGGCAGACACAGGCCGCGCAACCGACACACGACAGAACGGACATGAAACCGCTGTTTGTTGTGCAACGCAACCGTGCGAGAATTTTGCATCAACTAAGTCTCAGACTGCAAAGGTTCGCATCAGTCCAAGAGTCTTCTCTCTAGGATATCTCAAAAGGTACAAAACATGGCTTTTGATCACACACACACACACACACACACATCTGTGTCTTCCAATGTTTAATAGGCCAAAAATGACCAAGTATGTAGGTTTGGCAGATGAAAATCAGGGACAGTTCTGGACAAGAAAGAGGCAGATAACACTTCCTTTAATATTCTTGTTCTGTGCCTTCAAGTCATTTCTGACTTATGGGGACACTAAGGAGAACCTATCATGGGATTTTCTTGGCAACTTTCTTCCTCAGAGGGGGTTTGCCATTGTTATCCTCTGGGGCTGAGAGAGTGTGACTTCCCCATGATCATGGGTTTCCGTGGCTGAGCCGGCATTTGAACCCTGTTCTCCAGAGTCATAGTCCAATGCTCAAACCATTATGCCATGCTGGATGACCCTATAATATGGCGGAGGGCCATTTTCACACCTCTTCCCTGTCGTGAGCTATGCTGGTACATCCTGGAGCGCAGGAAGTAACATCACATCACTTCCTGGCAATGTTTTCAGCCTTTTTGTTCAAGGAAGGTTGGGCAGTTTGGGGGAGAGGTGGACAAAGTTCAGTCTTCTCTTGCTAAGAGCCGAACTCCCAAAAACTAGAGAATTTGCACCTTCTTCTGCCATCTGGAGATGATCCGTGAAAATTGCAGACTTCAGACCAGGCTATAAATCCTATTCCCGGTTCCTAAACTGGGGATGAGGGTGGTTCGGGTAGTCTTCAGGGGCTGCAAAATTCAGGTCTGGGGGCCACATTTGGCCTTTCAAAACCCGTACCTACATGCAATCTCCTCCTCGCATAAGTCTCCAGAGCACCGTTCTGCAGCACAGGACAGCAAGGAATAAATGAATTGCCGATGTTCCCCCAGGTATCTCTTGCAATCCAGCACTAAAAAAGCAGCCATAATAAATAGGCCAAACGCCGCCCCGGCGAGCCTTCTGTACCATAAACATGGACGAGCAGCTGGCTGCTATTACGAGGCCGTTTTCAAATTGCAAACATTACGGCCTATTAAAGGCTCGGACGGCCAAAGAATGAAGCAGCGGTTTCTGGCTCTCCAGCGGACGACTGGCATAAGGCTTTGGCTACTGAAACGCCAATAGCTGATGCCCCAGTGTATTTTAATAAGGACCAGAAACCTTGTCCCATATAGGACTGCCAAGCATCCCTTATTATAATGGGTGTCCCTGCTTTGAAGGTCCTTACAGGGCTTACCTGTGTCCCTTATTATAAGGGATGGCCCTTATTTGGGGGCCAAAATGCTTGTCCATTATAGGACTGGCAAATGTCCCTTAGCATAAGAGAGATCCCTACTTTTAAGGACTGGAAAGCTTGTCCCTTATAGGACTGGCATATGTCCCATATTATAGGAGATGCCCTTTATTTAAGGAATGGAAAACTTGTCCCTTATTATAGGATTTGGGGGCCAGAAAGCCTGTCCCTTATAGGATTGGCAAATGTCCCTTATTATATAAGGGATCTACCATTTAGCATTTTAGGTCCCTAGGCTTTGCAACAAGCCAGTAAGGATGAGCAAAATAAAACCATTGCTGAGGGTTGGGGCTCCGCAAAAAACAAGGGCATTTGGGTCACAAGTGGGCAAGCTATTGCCTTCCAAACATTGCTGGACTGCAACTCCCATCAGCCTCAGCCAACAGTGAAGGACGGCGGGGGCTGGAACCTGGCAATATCCCTATAGGACTCCAAATTTTGGAGACAGTTTTTCCCCCAGTTTCAAGGGAAAGTACAGACCACCCTTCTTATACACGGATTTCTTATACACGGATTCAAGCATCCACATTTTGAAAATGTTCAAAAAGAGTATAAATTTCAAATATCCAACCTTGATTTTCCATTTTTTTTAATAAGGAACACCCTTTTGCTATGTCATTAATGGGACTTGAGCATCCACAGATTTTGTTATCCACGGGGGATCTTGGAACCACACCCCAGTGGATAACAAGATGATTTTCATGAAGATGTGGAAGAGGGCCTACTTGGTGGCGGCTCCCAAATTTTGGTTCCCTCCTGATCTCCTAAAGTTGACTTGACTGCAGTTTACAACAACAACAACAACAACAACAACAACAACAACAACGATGCATGGCTACTTAAGAGTGCTTGGATTGTGTCTTCCTGCATGGCAGAATGACATTGGACTGGTTGACCTTCCAGCATTAGGGTCTCCAAGCAAAGACACACGACTGCAAAAGGGACAACCGAATTTAAACCAGCCGGCCACTGGGCCATAAGTGGCCATTTTGGCCACAGATCCCTCCACCTGCGCATGGCACTGTGCAACCCTCTGCAACAAAGGTCAGAAGGAAGGGAAGGGCAATGAGAACTGTGCTGCCAGACTAGGCAGGCAGCTGTCGGCTCAAAATGGATTTGCTCCGTAGGCCGAGCGAGATTGAATTTGTGTTTTTCCAGGAAAGGGAGGGGGGTCCCTGATCACCAACTATGGATGGCTCACTTAAGGAAGGGAAGGTGATTTTAGCCCAGCGATAAATCTCCAGCTGGATTGCTCCCTGGGAGCCACTAAAGCAGAAAACAATATCGCTAACACGATGAAATGCTTCATAGAGGCTCCCGGCTGCGGAGAGGCGAGAGGATGGCACCCAGAGGGGTCAAAGTCAGGTGCAAGAAAGGCACCCCCTTTTCCTATGGGGGTCCCTATGTGGGAGCAACCCGTGAGGATTGTCCTGGCCAGCCTGGCTTCAATTCATATAAGATTTGTTTTTGTTTTTATTTAGTTCAGCCAGGCCACTTTCAGCAGGCCTCCATTTCTCTCTCTCCTCCTTTCTCATCTTTCTCCTCTTCTCTGTCTCTCCTTCCTTCCTTCCTTCCTATTTTGTTACCTTTCTTTTTTGTTTGTTTCTCTCTCACTACCTCTTTCTCTTCTTTCCTTCCTCATATTCTTTGTTTTTCTCTTCTTTTCTTTCTGCCTCCTTCTCTCTTTTCCCATCTCATTCTCTCATTTCATTTCCTTCCTTCCTCTCCTCTCCTCTCTGTTTTTCCTCCTGGCCCCTTCTTCCTTTCTTTTATCTCCCCTTCATCTCTTCATCCCCCCTTCTTTTCCTCTCTCTTTCTTTCCCTTTCTCCTTCTGTCTTTATCACCCTTACCTTTCCTTTCTTTCCCCCTTCCCTCTCTTACTGTCTCTCTCTAGCCCTTCTATCCTTTCTCTCTCTTTATTTTACTATCCTTTTCTCTCTCCTATCCCTTTCTCTCCCTTTCTCTCTTCTCCACTTTCTATTTCTCTTTTCCCTTCTTTTTTCTTTCTCATCATCTCCTCTATTCTCTCTCTCTCTCTCTCTCTTTCTTTCTTTCTTTCTTTCTTGAGTCCCAGTCATCCACTGTCCAGATCTTGTAAATTCAGAACCTTCCTTCCTTCCTTCCTTCCTTCCTTCCTTCCTTCCTTCCTTCCTTGAATTCCAGTCATCCACTGTCTTACTCAGGTCTTGCAAATTCAGGGCCTTCCTTCCTTCCTTCCTTCCTTCCTTCCTTCCTTCCTTCCTTCCTTGAGTCCCAGTCATCCACTCCCCTCCCAAGTCTTGCAAATTCAGAGCTTCTTTGATAGTATCAGTCCACCTTGAATTCCATCTTCCTCTTTTCCTCCTGTCTTCCACCGTACCAAACATTATCATCTTTTCCAGTGAGTCATGTCAACCCATGATCTGTCCATATCATAAACCTCAGTTGAGTCATCTGGACTTCTAGTATGATTTCGGGCTCCGTTTGCTCCCAGACCCATTGAACCGTCTTTCTGGCAATCCAATAGTATCCATACAACTCTCTTCCGGCACCAGAGATGAGTCGGTTGCTTTCCTACCAGCTTGCTTCACTGTCTAGCTTTCATAACCCTGCTTGGCCATGGAAACCTACTGCGAGACCTTGGGCAAGTCACACTCTCTCAGCTTCAGAGGAAGGCAACAGCAAACCTCCTCTGATGAACCTTGGCAAGAAACTCCTGTGATAGCTTCACATAAGTTGGAAATGACTTGAAGGCATACAACGACACCAGCAGTTGAATCTCACTTGGGGATCTTATCTAGTTCCATCGCAACTGTTCCTCCGATTCCTATTTTTGGTGTTATTTCTTTCTGATTTCTTGGCTTTGGTGACACTCTTTGGAACCAAGGAATCAAAAATCTTGAACTAGTCCAATGTCTTCATTCACAGCCACAACAAGGCTGCCACCTGGTGGTTGTTGTGGATGAACACAACTCTCAGACTTTGTAGGACATCCATTCTGGGAAATCAAATAACCTTGCCCAATTTATTTGTTGGCCAAAATTGGAGGAGTGAGCTGTTGAGAAAATGGGGATTTCTGACTCCCACAACCCTGTTACCCAGAGCTTGCAAAAGAAAGCCCCAAACTTATTTCCAGCTCTGCAAAAAAAATCCATCTCTGTGTCTTCGTTGCCTAAGAAAACCCTCTGAAATCCATGGGGTGCCCATAAGTGAACAGGTCACTTGAAGGCACAGACACACAGATATAATATCATATTTTAATCATATTGTATCATTTAGTCATATCATATCAGTATATCGTATTTTACTACGTGGCCTAAATGTCCCAAAGGCAACAGAGTCTATCTGGAAGCTAAGCAGGGTCAGCCTTGGTTAGCCCTTGGATGGGAGGCCACCAACAAATCTCAGCTGCTGTTGGTGAAATTTCAGAGGAAGGAAATGGCCAAACCACTTCTGAGTCTTCCTTGCCTAAGAAAACCCTGTGAAATTCATGGGGACATCAGAAGTGGATTTGAAGACATACCCTTTCTGAAGGTTAAGCTGGGTCAGCCATGGTTAGTCCTTAGATGGGAGACCCATTAACCAATCCTTGGTGCTGCAGGCTCTGTTTCAGAGGAAGGAACTGGCCAAACTACCTCTGAGTCTTCCTTGCCTTGAAGACAAATACACCTACAAATACCCCAAAGGCATCAGATCAGGTCTACTCTTGGAAGCTAAGTAGAGTCATCCCTGGATAGTCCTTGGATGGGAGACTGACAAGGAATCCAAGGTGCTGTTGGCTCTGTTACAGAGGAAGGAACTGGCAAAACCACTTCTGGGTCTTCCTTGCCTAAGAAAACCCTAGGAAAATTCATGGGGTCACCGTAAGGCGACTTGAAGGCACACACACAAAATACCCCAAAGGCACCAGATCCAGTCTGATCTTGGCTAAGCAAGGTCAACCCTGGTTAGTCTTCGGATGGGATACAGCCAACGAATCCCAGCTGCTATAGGCTCTATTTCAGAGGAAGGAACTGGCAAAATCCAGTTGACAAATGCCGGGAAAGCTGGACAGGGAAGAAAGCTGAGAGGAAGAAAATCAGCTCAATGGAAAGGTGGAGACTGGTGCGGAGAAAACCACAGACTTGTCCAAAAGGCCAACAAATGGGTCTTGGAGCAACTCAGGCCTGAACTCTCCCTAGATATTAATCATACTTAGGACATACCTGAGCACATGAGACACTATGACTCACTGGAAAAGACAATTGCGCTTGGGAAAGTCCTAGGAAAAGCGGAAGGCCGCATGACAGACGGATTGACTCAATCAAGGAAGCCATGATTGCTTTGGGTTTGCAAAGACATCAGCTGGGCTGCGGGTGACCCTTGGCGGTCTCTGACTCATAGGCCTGCCATCAGTCAAAGCTGACTTTACGGCCCATAAAACAAGACACTTTATTGCATTGTTGGCCTCGCCATACTCTCCTCAATCATAAAACAGGTGGAGACTTCACTGGGGGGCATGTAGAGTGCATTGGCCTCATTGGTTGGCCACTGGTTGGCCCTTGTGGGTCTTGTGATGCTATGATCCTATGAATACAGGATGACCTGAGTGCAGCAGAGAGAAACGATGGTGTCTTCCCGCATGGCAGAAGCAGCTTGGACTGGATGGTCCCATGGGGTCCCTTCCAACTCTAGGATTCTAAGATTGCTCTAAGATTCTATGATAGGATTTGTAGGAAGAACATCAAGAAGAACACATTAATTGCAAGAGCTATTCAGCAATGGAAGAGTCTGCTTCAGAATGCATTAGATTCTCCATCTTTGGAGGTCTTCAAACAGAGGTTGGATGAGCCACTTTCAGGAGTGCTGTAGTTGTGCATTCCTGCATGGCCATGGGCTGAAGTAGATGACCCTTGGGGTCCCTTCCAGCTCTCTCTGGTTCTGAGACCTGAGAGCCATTCTCTTCTCAACCCTGAAACCCTCAGCATGATCTTAGGGCCAGTTGTTCTCTCTCTGCCATATCTACCTCACAGGGCTGTGGCTGGGATAGCAATGGAGAGGGGAAACCACAGGCTAGGGATATCGATTATGCATTTATAGGTAAACCCCAATCAATGAAGGCTTTGACAAAAGAGGCTGGATGGCCATTTCTTGGGAATGCTTGGATGGTGTCTTCCTGCATGGCAGGATTGGACAGGATGACCCTTCGAGGTCTCTTCCATCTCTAGGGTTCTATGTGTCTATGTCTTCCTGCATGGCAGAAAGTTGAACTGGATGACTCTTGGGGTCTCTTCCAACTCTAGGATTCTACGTCTTCTTGCATGGCAGAAGCAGGTTGGACTGGATGACCCTTGGGAGTCCCTTCCAACTCTAGGATTCTATATATTCCTGCATGTCCGAAGGGCGTTGACTGAATGACCCTTTGGGTCTCTTCCAACTGTAGGATTCTGCATCTTCCTGCATGGAAAAAGCAGGTTAGACTGGATGTCTCTTAGGGTCTCTTCCATCTCTAGGGCTCTAGGATTCTATGTATCCCTGCCTAGCAGAAGCAGGTTGGACTGGATGTCCCCATGGGGTCCCTTCCAGCCCTATGAGTCACCCACCATAAAGCAAATCTTAAGATTAATGGTGGCAAAAAAGTCATCCTGTATTCATAGGATCATAGTATCACAAGACCCACAAGGGCCAACCCGTCCAACCCATTTCTGCCATGAATCCCATTGTGGGAGATACAAATCTTTGAAATCAATAACAATTAAAAATGATCGTTTGGGAGGAAACCTTCAAGAAGTCCCTGCTTCGAAGTGTATTCATTCGATGGAAAGGACATTATACATAAACATTATTATTATTATTATTATTATTATTATTATTATTATTATTATTAACCTGACTTGATTAATTTGGCATGCATATATTGTTAGTTTTCAATGCACATTTGGCCGAAAGATACCAAATTGCTCTTCTTTTCCTCCCAATGCTCTCCATGTTGGGATCAAATTTTCTGCAAGAGACATAGCACCCAGGGATACATCGACTTCCTTAACCCAGATATCCCTGCATTTAATTGAATCTAGATCTTGTCTTTCCCCCAACATCGAACCCGAGGGGCCTTGTTGCGCAGGTTAAAACAAAGCACCGCTTTTTCAAATAATAAAAAAGACAGTGGTTTTTAAAAGGCTTTTAAAAGCATTAAGCTGCTCCATTAAAAGATGCCATGCATTTAAAACAGTAGAGAAGTGTTTAAAAGTAAAAGGATATATCGGCAACATGCATTAAAGGATCCTTTTATATAGGAAACGTGCATTAAAGGACCCTTCTGCATCATCACCCATCTATGGTTGCATCTGCATTGTCGAAATGATGCAGTTTAATGCCACTTTAACTGCCCTAATAGTATCCTGGGATTTGTAGTTTAGCAAGTCCCCCAGCACTCTTTGCCAGAGAAGGCTAAAGTTTGTGGTTTTGTGAGCTTTGTAGCCTTTCCATTCTGTCGCCCCACCAAAACTACAAATCCCAGAATATCATAGCATTGAGCCATGGCAGTTAAAGTGGTGCCAAATCGGGTTATTTTTGCAGTGCAGATATGGCCTCGAACACACTACAGACAGCAGACATTGAAATGGGAGAGGTAGGCCAATGTGGGGTAATGGTTTGAGCATTGGACTAGGACTCCGGAGACCAGGGTTCAAATCCCGGCTCAGCCATGGAAACCCCCTGGATGACCCTGGGCAAGTCACACTCTCTCAGCCTCAAAGGGAGGCCAAGGTAAAGCAAATATGAACCAATCTGGCCAAGAAAACACCACAATATTTTTGCCTTAGGGTCACCATAAGTCAGAAATGACTTGAAGCCACACAACAACAACAACAACAACAACAGGGTTGACATGATCTCACAAGAGTGCTGCTCTCCCAGTTGTGTGATTGTGAAAGGACATTTTTAGACCGGGTTAAACTGGCTGGTCAAGTCTAGCTCAGCCACCTCCAGATCCGCCAAAAGGCACCTTTTTCTGCCTGCAAAGAATGTGTTTTTCAGTCTCTTAGGATCTTTATGACCATCTCTCAAAAGTTTCCAAAACAGCCCAAAAGAATGACTGGGGTCACATTCCCCGCGTCCTTTTCTTCCCACCATTAGACAAGCTGGTCTCCGCCAAAGGTTTGGGGTTTGTTGTTCTCCATGGCTGTGAGCGATGCTGGAGCAATGCTATGCCTCAGATGACCCCCGTCCACACTGCAGGGATAATCCAGTTTGACACCACTTTAACTGCCCTGGCTCAAGGCTATGGCATTCTAGTTGGTTGCGGCACAAGGGCTGCCTGGCGGAGAAGGCCAGATGTCTCCGAAAGCCCCAATTCCCAGAATTTCACAGCATCATTGAGCCATGGCAGTTAAAGCGGTGTCAACCTGGGTTATTTCTGTAGTGTGGATGCAGCCCAAAAACACAGTTCCTGCAAAATCAGTTCGTCCATTGGGTGACTTTGGGAAAGTCGCACCATCTCAGCCCCAGAAAACCCCACAACGGGTTCTCCTTAGGGCTGCTGTGCGTCGGAAACAACTTGCAAGCACCCAACAACGAATGCATGGAGGTGTATATTTGTAATAATAATAATAATAATAATAATAATAATAATAATAATAATAATATGGGGTAGCCTTAAAAGAGAACAGCTAGCTCCAAGTATCTCTTATGGTGGTGGTGGTGGTGGTTGTGTGGACTAGGACTTCAGAGGACCAGGGTTCGAATCCTGCACAGCCATAGGAACCCACTGGGCGACAAGTCACATACTCTCAGCCTCAGGGGAAGGCGATGGTAAACCATCTCTGCAGAAATCTTGCCAAATAAAACCCCATGAGAGGTTCACCTTAGGGTTGCCATAATTTGGAAACACCATGAAGGCACACGGCGTTTGTTATTCCAATAAATCAATACATGAAATGAAATAATTAATCTTATTTTGGATGCCAGCTACTCAGGAACCAGGTCTCAGTCCTTGAGTTTTAGTTGTGAATGCCCAATATGGCTCTTTCAAGACATCTTCCCCAGGTCGCTTCCTTCAAATGGATCCGCACTCGGAACCGAGGTGGTTAATAACCCATGCAGAAACAGAAGACAAAGGACCCATTGATTTGAGGCTTCGCAGCTGCCGGCTTTGGCCCAGTGATAGAATTCCTCAATGCCAGGGAAAGCACAATTCTCTTCTTTTGCCAGAATAAACAAGACCCAGGGAGGCAATAAGAGACTAGCATCGTATTGAGAAAGGGCTACAAATCCGCTCTGGGTTTTAGTCAGAACTGTCGAGGAGTTGACAACTTTCAAGTTCGGACTCTAGCTGGGACGGGCAAAAACATGGTTTGGCTCAAATCTCCCCAGAGAGAAGTGGGTTCGAGGAATTAAGGGGGAAATCGATGGACTTCTTGGACTGTCAGGTTGGACTGCATGACCCTTGGAGAGCCCTTCCAACTCTAAAATTACTTGAGAGGGAGGCTTTTCTAAGAGCTTTCCTAAATCTACTTAATCCAATACGAATAGCAGAAGGTCAGTGTTGGGGGGAAGAAGGGGCACAATAGAAATGCGTATGAAAATATATATGGAGATGATTATATATGGTTGTCGTTGATACGATATTGATAAGATGTCTTAAACAATTAGAATTAATTGCAAATATATTATTATTATTATTATATATTTGCAAATAATTTAATAATAATAAATATTATTATATATTTGCAAATAATTTAAATTGTTTAAGACATCTTATCAATATCATATCATAACAACAACCATATATAATCATTTTCATATATATTTTCATTATTATTATTATTATTATTATTATTATTATTATTATTATCCCGCCTCTCCCACAGGATCAGTGTCAGTAAAATACAATATAAAATATAACATATTATCCCCCCAACTATATCATAATAAAATACCATTAAAACTATTAAGTAATCAACAATCAAAACAAGCAGCAACCGAAATATAGATCTCTATGCAACTCTTCCCACTCCTTGCCAGAAACTCAAAACTACAAATCCCAGAATTTCATAGCAGTCGCCAAGTAGGATCAAATTGCATTATTTCTGCAGTGCAGATTGGATCAGGGATTGGTCCAAGATTAGACAGGATCATCCAGCTTCATCAATCACTGGAGACTAGATCTCTCCAAGTCCCAGTCTAGCACTCCGATCCTTACACCACCCAGCCTTCCTTGTTGGTTTCGACGGGCCCCAAACACCATCCAAATTCTAAGTGTGTGCATTTTCCCCCACCAGAATTTGCATTTGCAAACTGTGGTTTGGCTTTTGGCCCCTTCCCTAACGAACCTTTCGGGGAAATCGCTTTGTTTCGAGCCAGAAAAAGTTTGGGTCAACAGAACCCTTAATGCTCTTCGGATCAAGACTTGGCACACCTCTCCTTTTTGTGTTTGCACTTTGAGAGAACTAGTTTCACAACACAAAAAGTGTCGCAAGACAAGAAACGTATAAACCTTCAGTGGTATTTCCGAGAAGGGTTGGGATTTTTTTTGGTCTCAGCTCCAGGGGCCCTCCCCCTGAATTTCATTTCCTGATAAAGCGAACCTGATAAAGGTTTAGGAATTTGGAGAGATCTCCTGCAGACACAGCACTAGAAAGGAAGAGAGGTGTGAGTCTGGACAGAGCGACAAAACTGCTGGTAAGTAATAGCCGCATTCCCACTTACAAATAAATCGCTTTGCAATCCGAATCGATGGATGGGTTCGGTAGCGGAGCGCGGTTCATACGACATTTGCCCCGATTGCATTTTCTTGCTGCAAAATAAAATAAAACAACCCACTTGTGGTTCACGTTGGCGAACCAATCGGTTCAAAATGGACCCGCTCCAACCGGCCAAAGGGCAAATTTAAATTGATTACGATCCGCATCCGGTTCACACTTGCACAGAATCGATTTATCCAAAAAGCCGTGGAAAAAAATCAGTGCCAAAAAGGCGCACATTAAATGCGTCTAGTGCATGCCCCCTCTCTCCGAATTGCTTCAGCCATTTGGTTCAAGTGTGAACCAGGGTCATTGAAACCGCTTCAAACCGATTTACGATCCAGTTTAAAAGGTAGTGGGAATGAGGCCAATGTCTTGGAAATGAGTGGATTTGCCTTCTTTGGAGGTTTTTAAACAATGGCTGGATGGCGATCTGTTGGAAGGGCTTTGAAGGTGGCAGAATGAGGTTGGATTGGATGACCCCTGAGGGTCCCTATGACTCATGATTTCCCCCCTAAATTTGACATACCTCCAAGGATTGTGATGGAGTCCTCTTCATTGGAAGCCTTTAAACAGAGGCTGGATGGCCATCTATTGCAAAGGGTTTGATGGTGTCTTCCTGCATGGCTGAATAGGGTCAGACTGGATGACCTTTGAGGGGTATCTTTCAACTACGATCTCCAAAGACAAAACCCAATGGGTTTCAGGGATGCATAGCCGGACTTACCTGTATTTGCTTGACTACAAGTCAACCTCGTGTATAAGTCGAGGACAGCTTTGGGGGGTTGAATTATGGATTTTGATACGACCCTTGGATAGGTTGAGGGTAAAACTTAGGGGCATGCAAGAAGGGATCTGAATGGTGAAGCATAGGAAAGCAATGCCAATGAACCTACAACATAACAGGAGGCATAACTCTTTGTGTTCACTCTTAAGGCTGGATGGATGAGAGAGTAGAGAGACGTCAATGCTTCCAGCATTGCCTTTCACTCTTTTAAAAAGAGTTAAAGTCTATTATTTACATAGACCCATGGATAAGTCGACCTAGGTTTTGCGGGTCAGTTATTTCAAGACTTATACATGAGTATATACAGTACTATCAAGAAACATGGGGTGCTTGCCTCAAGTGTGTTTCCGTCTCAGCAATGGATCTACAAGGTTTGGAGATACCAAGTAAGCGATAAATCAGAACCCGGTTTGCTTACAAAGAGAAAAAAATCTTTATTTTGGAAAACCTGCAAGCATTTTCTACTGTAAAGAGGACTCTGAGAATTGGAGCAAAGCAACAACCTCCTTTTCCAAAAATACAGACGCAAAGAGACCCCAAATTGGGAATGCAACTGATTTTATTTTGCATTGGGAACTGATTTGGTTTCTCTGTCGATGGTTTATGATTTACGGACAACCTAATGATCTAAGGTTCTCCATAATGCTAATCCTGGGGTTTCTAGTTTGTTGTGGCACCCGAGCTCTTTGACGCAGAAGGCTAAATGTCTCCCAAAGCTACAAATCCCAGAATACCATACCATTGAATCTTGATAGTTAAAGTGGGGTATATTGGGGACAGAAACATAGTCACTTTTTTTGTTTTGTTTCCAGTTTGAAAACTGGATTTCCCAGCCATTTGGAGATCTGTTTTGGGAGGAATTATAGATCAACAAACATTTTGTGCAGTTTTCTACTCACAATCGATGTCCTGAAACATTGCACAGGAATTATTCTGTGGGCGAAAACATGTTTTTATAACCCCCCCCCAAAAAAAAATATCCCTCTTTTCTGTGTATAAAATGTTGTTGTTTACACATATAACACTATTTGCTGCACAGAAAGACAAGAAGAGACAAATCTTTTGTGCAAGAAATCATATGCTTTTCTGTTTTTGTTTTCAGCATACTACTATATTATTTTTGTATTTTAGCATTTTATAGTGTGGCTTTTTATCGTTCTTTTTTTATTGTATATGTTCTGATGTACCAACCTTTCGCGGAAAGGGCATTATAAATAAACATTATTATTATTATTACAGTACTACATAATAATTCCTGTACAACACTTTGGGCTATTTGAATACAGGCAAAATACTGGGGAAAGTAGGTTCCCAAGCATTAGTCCTCTGGGTTTTTTGGGACTTCAGCTCCCAAAAGCCCCATTCAGCTTGGCCACCAGTCAGGAATTCTGGGAACTGAAGTAACAAACATCTGGAGACCCCTGTATAATATTCCTTTTTCGGCCACATTTCGGCCACTACTTTAGTGATTCCTCGTCCTGTGCCAAGACAAAACAGTTGAAGGTTTACAACCCTAATGTGTGGTAGAATTCAAAGAGATAGCCATGTTAGTTTGTAGAATCACTATGTAGAGAGATCTCATAGCAACTTTGAGACTAACTAAAGAAAGAAGTTGGCTTAATGTGTATCCGAGTTACCTGCAGGAACGCCTCTCCCTACATAATCCGCCCCACACACTCAGAACAACGGGGAAGAATTTGTTGGAACATTGTAATACTCCTCGATTAACCACAACTTCCCATAGAGCATTCGCTGCTGCAGTCCCTAAATTATAGAATAGTCTGCCGGAGGAGATCTGTCTTATCACTACCTTAGATGCCTTTAAGAAGGCACTAAAGACGGATCTCTTCCAGCGGGCTTTCCCATCGGATTTGGTATATAGATGATGATTAAGACCCCCCCCCCTTTTTAAGTATGGTATATGAATTGATGTTTGGAGATTTTAAGGAAATAATAGGGATGTATAATTCAGTATTAGTATTTTATTGCCTGTTCAGTTGCATTGTATTATTTTAATGATGTAATCCTGCTTTGATCCTTGGAATAGGCGGGACATGTAAATAAAAATTATTATTATTATTATTATTATTATTATTATTATTATCCTCCCCAAATTAATTCAGAGCATCTTCTCTCCTTCTGCATCCTCACAGACCCCCATGATGGATCTCTCGGCGACCTTTATTATTTGCTTTGTGATGTCCCTTCAGTGCACCTTCCCTGGGGCTGCCCCATGCCCTCCTGTGTCCTCTCCAAACATCACAGAGTTCGTTTGTTCCTCCCCAACTCTCAGCGATTTCCCGAGCGGTTTCCCCAAACAGATCCGAACCATCTCCGTCGAGTTCACCAACATCTCTATCATCAGCGTAGATGCCCTCCAGGCCCTTCCTCACCTCCGGGAGCTTCACCTCTCCAACAACAAGTTGAAGACTCTTCCCAGCAGCCTCTTCCGTGACCTCCCAGAACTGACCGCTCTGGATCTCACTGGCAACCTCCTCAAAGATCTCCCACCGAGGATATTCAGAAACAACAGTGCCTTGGAGCAACTCTCGCTGAAGGAAAACCAGTTGACTCTTCTCCGTCCTTCGTGGTTTCAAGCCTTACGGAGTCTCAAGATCCTAGATCTCTCCAACAACAAGCTGAAAGAGGTGCCCGACTTGTGCTTTGAAAAGCTGGAGCAGTTGACCGATCTGGACCTCTCACACAACTTCCTCCGCACGCTCTCAGCACCGATATTTGAGGGTTTGCCCCTCCTGACGGGTCTCAACCTAGAAGTCAACCAGTTGCAATCGATCGCGGATGAGACCTTCCATGCCATTCCAGAGCTGAAGTTCCTCTTCCTGCAAAACAACAGCTTGGATAAACTCCCCGCCAAGGTCTTTGAGCCGCTGAAGTTGCTCGAAATGTTGGATATCTCCCACAACCGGCTCTCTTCTTTGGCTCCTCCATTCTCTGGCCAAGTCTCCGAACCAGGTCTTGACCTTTCCGGAAACCCATGGGTCTGCGATTGCCGCATGCACACTCTCATAAACTGGGCCAAGAATAATTCAGTGAGCCTTTATTCCATGAAGGAAATGATCTGCTCCTCTCCTAAGGATCTTGAAGGCCGAGTGGTAACCTCTCTCAGCGAGTCCGAATTTAGTTCCTGCTGAAATCCTTGAAACGCATCCACTTTTTTGTGAGTTCCCAAACCCACCCTGCAATTTTTCCTTTGGCGGAACGGCACACGAAAGACTTTGCAGAATCTCCGAATTCTTGCTTCCTCCAATATATGACCCCTTACAGTTGCCGTTCCTTCTTCTAGCTAATATTGTCAACTCAGACTTTGCACGATCTCCAAATCCTCACTTCCTTTGACGTCTGACCTCATACAGTTGCCGTTCCTTCTTCTAACCTAATGTTGTCAACTCAGACTTTGCAAAATCTCCAAAACCTCTGATATCTGACCTGTTACAGTTGCTGTTCCTTCTTCTAGCCTACTATTCTCAACTCCATCTTTGCAAAGTCTCCAAATCATCACGCCCTCCGATCTCTGACTTCTTACAATTGCCGTTCTCTGTTTTAGCCAAACCCTTCCTCTAAGGTGGCCCTCTGTGATCCTATGATTGTGCAAATGTTATGATTTTCCCCTGGGACTGCTAACCCCCTTCCATCCATACACAATATTGCAAGCCGCTCTCATTGCTCTGAGCTTTGGCCTGCCTCTTGAGGCTTTCCTTTCATCTAAAATTGGGTTGTCCTTCTGCAAACTTTAGGATTCCCCCCCTGAGAATATTAAATCCCCACGCACGCTTGTTGCAATTCCCAGGGGTCTTGTTTAGACCATCCCCAGCCAAATCCGCTATTAGAAGAAGCAATAGTAATGGTCTATTAATAGCTTCTACTAACAGTGCAGCTGGGGTTTTTGTTTTCCTCCTTTGTTCCTTCGCTTTTCCTTTCCTCCACCCGCCCGCCTTTCCTTCGCCCTCCGCTCTTAATTGGAAAGAAAACGGCACAATGCAATCCGGGCCCAACATCGCTCCGGAAATTTATGGCAAAGCTGCACTCCCATGGAAGTTTTAAATTAAACCCAATTGCTTAAAGATGCCAGGCAATTTGCTGTGATTTAACAGAGCAATAAAAAAAAAAATCCAGCGCACAAAGTCATATTTGCCCACCCAAATGGGCTTTGTCCCGGTGTTTATTTATCTGGGTGTTTTTTTCCTCTCCTCCTCCTCCATCTTTTTCTTTTAAATAATAATAAGAGGAGAGGTTTGTTGTAAAGAGAAAAAGAATACCATTAAGACCTTGCGTGCAAGGAAGGCGGCGAAGGGGGAAGAAAAGAAAAAGACAGAGAAAAGGATTATTGTTATTATTTGTCATTCCACGGGGAGCCTTTACTATTGAAAATCGAACCTGCGCCAAATTTCAGCAGAGGTAGCTGCTGATTCCCATGTCAGTTGGGCAATGAATCCGTTCCAGGTTTTCCACTAGCCTTACCACTCCATCAGATGCCTGGCTCACCAGATATCCAGTCCAAAACAGTTTGAGACCAGTGTAACTGCCCCGGCTTAGTGCTAGGGGATCCTGGGAATTGTAGTTTATTGTGGCACCAGAGCTCTCTGACAGAGAAGGCTCAATGTCTCACAAAACTAGTTTCCAGAATTCCCCAGCATTGAGCCAGCAATGCAGCTCAAGCCGTCTCAAACTGGATTATTTCTGCAGTGTGCTTTGGACCCAGGTCGCCGACTTTCTGAATTCCTCTTGGTTCTGAATGAAGCTTGGTTTAAACCCGTGATCAAAGAAAAGAATTTAAACCCTTCATGGTCATCTGGTCGCAGCTGGCTGGGGAAGATTTGAACCTGCAACCTTCTGCTTGCAAAGCACAGACTCCGCCGCAGAACTGCAAACCTTGGCCTGTTACAGACTGCCACAATAAAGCTGCTTCAGGTCTCTTTGGAGGTATGCTGTTTAAATGATGCATGCATCCTAAGAATCCGGAAGCTGCACCAAAGCTGCACTCCAGTGCTTAGGAATGGAGTCTGGCTTTGGCACGACCTCCGGACTCTTAGGACCCAGGCATCATTTAAACAGCATACCTCCAAAGAGACCCAAAGCAGCTTTATTTTGGCAGTCTGTAACAGGCCCTTATGACGCTGCTGTGGTGGAGCCTGTGCTTTGCAAGCAGAAGGTTGCAGGTTCAAATCTTCCCCAGCCAGCTGCGACCGGATGACCATGAAGGGTTTTTGTGGGTTTTTTGGGCTATGTGGCCATGTTCTAGAAGAGTTTATTCCTGACGTTTCACCAGATGCTGTTGAAATGTCAGGAATAAACTCTTCTAGAACATGGCCACATAGCCCAAAAAGCCCACAAAAACTATGGATGCCGGCCATGAAAGCCTTCGACTTCACCATGAAGGGTCTTTTCGCATCACATAACCTGATTTTATTCCTTTCCTTACCTTCAGATGTCAGGGAGGATTTGAACCTGCAACCTTCTGCTTGCAAAGTATGGACTCTGCAACAGAGCTTATGATACTTGGGGCCTTGCATTTCATTTGCTGTTTTGCATTTTGTTTGTACCTTTTCTGTCCCTAATAGACACTCTGTGCAGCAATAGTGCCTTGATTCCCCTTTCATTGCTATGGTTATGGGATCCTGGGATTTGCAGTTTAGGAAGAGGTATTTCAGATACTAAGGCTGCATCTAGATCGCAGAATTAATGCAGTCTGAGACCGCTTTAACTGCCCTGGCTCCATGCTCTGCAATTCTAGGACGTGTAATTTTGGGAGATATTTAGACTTTAGAGAGCTCTGGTGCCACAAGAAACTTATTTTGTGGTCATCCTTTTGCAAGCCTAGTGTTGGGCAAAGTGTTGAAGGCAGCAGTGGAAGGAAATTCTTCCAGAGTCGCCTCATACCACAAGCAAAGAGCAGCTGCTTTTTCCATGATGGCGAGGAGACAGCTGCACACAAGCATATGGTGCCCGCATCTGGCGTCATGCCTCCCGGCGTCAAAGTGTCCACCCTAGTCGCAGGCCGGCCGACTGGCAATGGCAAAGCCGATCTGACACAGCACCAGGGGCTGCGCATTGAATATTCAGCAGGTTAAGCCTCTGTCTGGGAAATGCAGCTCTGGAGCAACATCTGGGTTTGCAAGGAGGCCATAAAACAATGCCAGTTTAACTGCACATATAGCAAGGATTAATAGGCTATTAATGTGGGTAAGAACCAGTGTGATGCAGTGCTTTGAACACTGGGCTCCAACTCTGGAGACCCGGATTCGATTCCCAGCCTGGCTATGGAAAACACCTTGTGCAAGTCACACTTTCTCAGCCTCAGGGGAAGGCCAGGGCAAACCACCTCTGGCTCTGAACAAATCTTGTCAAGAAAACCCTGTGAGAGGTTTGCCGTAAGTTGGAAATGACTTGAAGGCACACAATAACAGCAACAAATGGATTTGTAGCTTTGTCCTGGTTTTCCCCAAGGCTTAAATGCCATTAATTCATGCATTGTTATCACTTCTCTCTCCTAAAAGGGTGGCAAAACCCCCAATCCTGCAACTCATGGAGTACTCAAGTCATGCATCCCAAAAGTGAATGAGAGAATGCAGTCCGTGGGAAAATCTCACACACAACACAAACACACAGCGCACACCATTCCTGGGCACATCAGCGTGCACAAATCCCCGGGGCCATCGCCATGGTGACGCCATCTTGCAAAACAGAAAGCGTGGCTCAAAAGGCAACCTAGCCACAGTTGCCATAGCCATGGCAAACAAATGGGGGAAATGGCTTGATTCATGCCCAGCCTTGGAGGGGAAGAGCATAGAATCAAAGAGTTGGAAGAGACCCCAAGGGGCCATCCAGTCCAACCCCATTCTGCCATGCAGGAAATCACAACCAAAGCCCCGCAACAGATGGCCATTCAGCCTCTGTTTAAAAACCTCCAAAGGAGGAGACTCCGCCACAATCTCCGAGGAAGGAGTGTGTCCCACCATCGAACAGCTCTTACTGTCAAGAAGTGCTTCCTAATGTTGAGGTGGAATCTCTTTTCCTGGAGCTTGCATCCATTGTTCCATTGCTGCATCCCACATACGTGAGAACTTGAATGCTCTGAAGATGGGTTAGAGCAGTGGACCCCAAATCTTCTGGGCCAATGTCGGTCGCTGCTCCCTTTGCCACCCAGTCCCTCGGGGAGCAGCAACCGAGCCACCGCACCCAGCCTTCTCTTTCAAGAGGAAAGATGCTCTGTGGCAGCGAGGTCCAGAGGGGTACGGCGGAGGCGCCCACTATAGCAGTCCTCACCCCGCAACTTGGGGAGGGCCCAACTGGGTGTCACTCCTCTTCTGGGGTGTCACCTGGAGCTGTCCGCACCCCCGCACCTCCTTGTGATGCCACCGCTTTCTTTCCGGAGGACTTTATCACACAGGGACATGAGTTTTTAACCCGTCTAGAAAGCGCAATTGAACGCAAGCGCACAAAAAGCTTTCTCACTCAGTGGTGCTGATCCCGTGAGTCCCGTCAAAGAAGTGGAACCGTATTACTGGGATCTTCTGACAATAGAAAGGCCCAGTACGCACAGGCAGGAAGTGGCGTGGCGGCGCCGATTCTAGGGTTCCAGAGCACGCAGCAACCGCACGCTCCGGAACCCTAGTCTGGCATCATGGCGGCCTCCCATTCACATGGGGGCCGCCATGATGGTAACACTGCCGCAGACGTCGCTAGCAAGAAGTGGTGTCATGGCAGCACCCCTTCCTGCTTGCGACGCCGCAAAAAGGACACCGCTCTAAGTGGCTTCTTTTTTGCTGTGCATTGTTGCAGTTTGGTTGCTGCGGCAATGATGCGCAGCAAAATGGGGAAATGGCCTTAGGGTCGCCATAAGTCAGAAAAGACTTGATAACAACAAAAATATTTATTATTATTATTATTATTATTATTATTACTCTTCAATGTTGGTTGCTGCTGCTTTTTCTTGAGGTTCCTAACTCATCAAAAAAACCCTTAAATCCTCCTTCTTTCCCATCATGGGTGCATTTTCATGCCGATCTCCAATCCATGTGTAGACACAAAGGGGTTCCATCGCGCGTTTACACCGCTTTTATTCCCCCCTAATTGATTCTATTGTAACAAACTGGCCTCGCCTACTGACATTCCATCGCCTCTGATTGGCTGGGACGGTGTCATCCTCTCCTCTGATTGGCTCCGACGCGCTGCAGTGGAGTTCAGCAGCCCAACGTTCTAAACACGCCCTTCGCCTGGAGTTCACCAGTTCCTTTCTTGAGCTTTTATACGAAGGATCTCTTTGGAGCTGGTGCTTTGCAACTACTAGTTACTTTGTAACGGTGAGTTACAACGTGGGTTTTGTCTTTTGGGGTCGGAGGAGAGGGTTCCTACTGTTTTTGATTAGGATAGGAAGAGTTTTGCTTTTAAAAACATGGGCTTTACATGTTATTTCTATTTTCCTATGTGTGGGATTTTAATTTATTTAATATGATATAATATTTGTGTGTGTGTGTTACACAAACACTATCAACTGCATCCTTCTGGGATCCAGCATAAATGTAGGAGGAGTGTTGTTGGCTTGCTTTTTGGATATACACCAGGATGTGTCCATGTTTGTGTGTGTCCATTACACACAAATACACATATATACTAGGGTGTGTGTGTGTGTGTGTGTGTGTGTGAGATATATATATGTGTGTGTGTGTATATATTGGAAGCTGCTCTGAGTCCCAGTTTTGGGGAAAAGGTAAGAAATAAATGTAATAATAATAATTAACAATATAACATGAGCAAAATGTTTTGGCTTCTACCATCTTAGTAGCTAAAGATGAAACAGATACTTATGATACACAAACACACGCATATTTCATGTGTATATAATAAACACACACACCAAATCCATTCGTGTGTGTGTTTGTGTGTATTTGGTGTGTATATATATATATATATATATCCATTCAGACCAAATTTACACATGGACATTTATATACACATACACATACTCCTCTGTTTAGACATGCGCGCGCGCACACACACACACACACACACACGACTATCACAGATCTTCTTTTCATAAATTCCAGTAAATGAAAGGTTTCCAAATGAGTCCAGACTGAGAAAGAAAGAAGTGACGTTTGTGACATGCAACATTATGTTGCGTCACTCTTCCTTAGTAGTAGTAAATTTATTTCTATCCCGCCTCTTCAATACGATTGAGGCGGCTTACATCAATAAAAACATATAACGCAGTCAAAGAAATCCCATTATCCCCTCCTTCCTTAAAACAAATCCGCATAATTACAATGCAACAAGCATTATAAAATATAATTAAAATGGTTTAGTTATGACTTGGGAACTATGGACTGGAGCCTTGGAAAGTAAAAGTCTCACTGTCTCAGCCACCCCCAGGTGTCCCAGCAAATAGCATGGACCATGCGTCCAAATAGCATGGGCCTTTGTGGGATATGAAGTCATTGCAACCATTTCCCCCTCCTTTTCGGTCTCTCTCCAAACAAGGCGGCCGTGCAATCCGTCACACAAACCCAGCCGACTCATTCCAGGGTTATGTACGTTGAGTCCACCAAAGTTGACCTTGCGAGGCATGACTGTACTTGAAGTGAGCGGAGGCCTATCTGAGCACATGGCAACCATCCCACTGGGTTAAAGTTAACTCTCTCTCTCTACAAACCTGGATGATGGTGTCCTTTGTGCTGGTTTGCACGCTGCCACAGGTTACCTTTTGCAAGTTATAGGAGAGAATCCTGAGTTGGAATGGATCCTTAAGAGTCATCCATTCCAGCCCCATTCTGCCATGCAGGAACTCTCAATCAAAGCATCCCCATCCAGACTCTGTTTAAAAAACTTCCAAAGGAGGAGAATCCGCCACTTTCCAAGGCAACTTATTCCAATAACACTATAAAATGTATAACATTATACAATTAAGATTTTATCATTAACATGGCTATCATGTCGTTGCTACTTCTGGGCCAAAGCCCTAGAGGGTGATTCTCCGGCGGTGCCATGTTTTGTTTTGTTTCTCTGCAATATTGCTTTTGGGGTGTTTCTAGTCCATGAGAGCCAATGTAGTTTGAGCGTTGGACTACAACTCCAGAGACCAGGGTTTGATTCCCACTTCAGCCATGAAACCCACTGGGTGACAGGCAGGTCACACTCTCTCAGCCTCAAGGGAAAGCCTCCTCTGAGCAAATCTTGCCAAGAAAACCCCAGGATAGGTTCGCCCTAGGGTTGCCATAAGTCAGAAATGACTTGAAGGCACATGACGACAACAAAGTCTATAAGGACATAGTGTTCTTCCCGCATCACATGTCAGGGAGTTCCATAGGTTAACCATATACAATGGGAAGACGTGGCATCTCTTGAACGCCTCTCCTTTCTTTCTCCCTCTCAGTTGTGCCATGTCTTCGGAAGAAAGCAGCGATGCAAGTCATACCGCTCCGGAGAGCAAAGAAGCAGAACAGCAGGTGAGTTGACTTAAATTCTGACATGAAGTCCCGGTTATTTGAAGGACCATATTTCCCCCCCTAACAAACCTGTCCATGTTTGGAGATCTGCTGTGCCAATTCACAGCTATAAACGATTTCCATCTGTTGCTGTTGTTGTTGTGTTGCCTTCAAGTTGTTTCTGACGTATGGTGACCCTAAGGGGTTTTCTTGACAAGGTTTGTTCAGGGCAGGGGTTTGCCACTGGCTTCCCCTGAGGCTGAGAGAGTGTGACTTGCCCAAGGTGTGTTTAATGGCCAAGCTGGGACTTGCACCATGGTCTCCAGAGTCAGAGTTCAGGGCTCAAACCACTACACCACACTGTAGATATCTGTTA
Source organism: Sceloporus undulatus (assembly GCF_019175285.1). Lineage (NCBI taxonomy): Eukaryota > Metazoa > Chordata > Lepidosauria > Squamata > Phrynosomatidae > Sceloporus > Sceloporus undulatus. The sequence continues at coordinate 26,295,607 of NC_056528.1, forward strand.
ATGAAATAACTAAATGGAACGCATGCATATCCAGCATCTAAATCTGTTTTGTGTTTTGCTTTCTTTCCTTGGTAGAATGCCATTAGTCGGGTAGCGAGTCTGCCACTGGTGAGCTCCACATATGACATGGTGTCTTCTGCTTACGCTTCCACGAAGGAGACCCATCCGTACCTGAAATCTGTCTGCAATGTGGCAGAAATGGGGGTGAAGACCCTCACAGCTGCAGCTGTCAGCGGTGCCCAGCCTCTCCTGACCAAGTTGGAACCACAAAGTGAGTGAGCATCTCTTTCTTTGGACCCCTTTTGTTGACGTTGTTGTGTGCCTTCAAGTCATTTCCAACTTATAGTGACCTTAAGGTCATGAGTGTTTCTGCGGCTGAGAGTGTGTGACCAACATGGGGTCACTCAGTGGTTTTCCATGGCTGAGTAGGGATTCGAACCCAGGTCCCAAGAGCTGTCATCCAGCACTCAAACCACTACACTGTCCCTTGAACGAAAATACCCACATGTGGGCATATGCCACAGCAGCCTTGTGCAAACCTCTGGCAGAATAGCGACATTGCACAACAGGTGTCGATAACTGGATGCCATTGCACAATGCCCAATACGCAGCCACAATGAACAGCATGAGCCAAAACCAAAATGTATAATTACAATTTCAAGTATAGGATGGACAGCCAAAAAGGCAAAGTGTGGAGTGCCCTACTGCAGCGAAAGCCTTGCAGTCAGTTTTGAAGACAGGTAGACATAGTTTCCCAGAGGGATGGTTTTTCTGGCACAGAACCCATTATCACCCAAATGATCTGCATCCCTTAGATATTTTGTTTTTCGAATGTATTTATTTGTTCGGTTGATATCTCGCCTTTCTCCTGGCATGGGACCCAACTGCTAGGGAATTGTCCTCTCCTCTATCATTTGAGTTCAAGTTACTGGACCATTCTGTTGCGAGTAACTTGATCTTTCTTGTTTCTGCAGTTGCAACGGCCAATGAATATGCATGCAAAGGGCTGGATAAGTTGGAGGAAAAACTGCCTATTTTGCAGCAGCCGTCTGAAAAGGTTAGTAATATACCAATACTGTACCGCATTGAGATCAAGGATTTAGGGATCCAGATCTACCCCAGCTATTAAAATAAACATTTACATTGTTGGGCGTATTGGAAAATTGGAAAGACGTCTGGTGCCAAGGATTTTGGATAAGGGAGATTCTATCCATAAGGGAAATGCCACCCACGGATTCCTTGAGACCCATATTAGTTTCATTCTTGGGACCCAAATGCCAGGGTTGTGACTCAGTTTCCCTTTTGTGATCTTCTAGGTGGTGGCAGACACCAAGGAACTGGTCTCCACCAGAGTTACCGGAGCCCAGGGCATCGTCGCCAGCACCGTCAATGGGGCCAGGGATGCTGTGACCGGGGTAGTGGGCATAGCCAAGGGCGCAGTGCAAGGCAGCATGGAAGTGACCCGGTCAGTGGTGGCCGGTGGCATGAACACCGTCCTGGGGTCCAGAATGGGTCAGATGGTGGCCACTGGCGTGGATGCCCTCTTGGGCAAGTCAGAAGAGCTGGTGGATCATTACCTCCCTATGACTGACCAAGAACTAGGTGAGTACATGCCTCTTCTTGGAAACTTGATCAGTCTTTCCTTTACAACCACCTCCCCCCACCCCAATTGCAATATGTCACCTTGCAGATCATGACCATATTGATTATAGATTCCTAGAATCCTAGAGTTGGAAGAGACATACTGCTACAACCAAACACCAAGAGTCTAGATTTCTACAGCCCTCCTTCACAACCCCTCCCAATGTCAATGCTGCTAAAAGAAAAGTTCCAGCTAGACAGAGGATGAGGAAGGAAAGAGGGCTGGGTAGGGGATACAAAGACTTTGTAAAGAGGAGCATCACTCTTAGAGAGATGAAGTATGCTTGCATATAGGAAGACAGCTTGCCAATGGGAAGGACTGTGGCGTACCTAGTAAAGTCGTCCCTCCACATTTGCTAGGGTTAAAAGCTCAGGACCTCCATGAAAGTGGGGGAAATGCAAATATGAAACTCACCGCTAGGTTTATCAACCTGAGAGATCACCTCTTTAGGAATCTCTGGCACAACTGTGGGAATTTGACTCTAGAATTGAACTGGACGACTTGCAAATGCCTAGAGAAACGTTTTTTCTAGGAAACTCTAGATTGTTCTCAACTTTCCTAATGCCGCGACACTTTAATACAGTTCCTCATGTTGTGGTGACCCCAGAACCATAAAATTGCTGTGTCTCGTTCCTAAGAACATTGGAAATATGTGTTTTCAGATGGTCTTAGGCAACCCCTGTGAAAGGTTGTTCAACCCCCAAAGGGGTTGCAACCCACAGGTTGAGAACCGCTGCTCTAGATGCTCCAGTATGACTCTAGGGTCAAATTCCAGAAGAGTCATATGGGAGGACATGGGAATGAAATCTATCAATAATCAAATCCGCAAATGTGGAGGGACAACTGTATATTTGATACCTAGTGTGGATCATTTTTTTTAATGCCCCCTCTTCTCTTCGAAAGCCTTTTCCGTGTCCAGCAGAGATGCTGACCAGGTGAGAAAGGGAGGAAGCTTGCTTTCCAGCCTGGCCAGCAAACCAGTCAGCAGAAGACTTTTCTCACCAGCGCACCAAGTGAAAACCCATCTGAAATGTCAGCCAGTGTGGTTCGTACCCCTTACACACCCCTTATGACACCCCTGTCTTTCTTTCTCTACTAGCCACATTGGCCACTTCCGTGGAGGGTTTTGATATGGCCACCGTGGAGCAGCAGAAAGCACAAGGGAGCTACTTCGTGCGCCTGGGGTCCCTCTCAGCCAAACTCCGTCACCGAGCCTATCAACACTCCTTGGCCAAGCTGAAAGATGCCAAGCAGGGCACCCAAGATGCCCTGGCCAGACTTCACCAAACCATTGAGTTGGTAAGAAAGGATGTCCTGAATGGGAGGGCAGTTGGGAGAATGGAATTATTGCTTCGTCCATGAGCCACGTGGATTTTTAATGGCTGCTTATTGTCTGCACAGCCGCTCTGAGTCCGAGGGATAATAATAAATAGAATACTAATAGTATCATAACAAGACTTTTGCACCCATCAAGGAGGATGTTAGCTCCCAAAGGGCTGTTTCTTTTATTGACATGTTTGCTTGTTGTAGATTGGACTTTGGCTTTTCACTTAGGTTCAAAGCACACTGCAGAAATAATCCAGTTTGAGACTGCTTCAACTGCCCTGGCTCAATGCTAGGGAATTCAGGAAACTGTAGTTTTTGTGAGACATTTAGACAGCAGAATTTCTCAGGATGCATCTACACTGTAGAAATAATGTAGTTTGGCACCGCTTTAACTGCCATGGTTGCCTCCTATGGAATCCTGGGATTTGGAGTTGGTTGTGGCCCCAGAGCTCTCTGACAGAGAAGGCTAACCATCTCCCCAAACTACAAATCCATGGCAGTTAAAGCAGTGTTGATCTGCATGAATTCTGCAGCGCAGATGCAGCCAAAGGACCTTTTCCTGGGGTGTGTTGTGTCTGAGATTCAACATCTCAGTCTACTTGGAGCAGCTTTGCAAAACCACATTGCACAACAAAACCTTTGGTGTGCATCACAGTGATGCATATCAGGGAAAGAGATGCTGGGAAACAAAATGGTTGCTCTGTCCCCACATTGCTGTGCCCTATGACCTTGTGTTTGCTAGTTCAAGGGGAAACATTTTTATTTATTTCCAGTCTGGTGTCCCCTCCTTTCTCTGTACCACCTTTTTTGTCCATTTTTGCCAGATTGAAAGTGTCAAACAAGGGGTGGACCAGAAGCTTCAGGGTGGTCAGGAGAAACTCCACCAGATGTATCTGGAGTGGAACCCGAAGCAAACGGGGAGCGAGGAGAAGGTGGAGTCACTGGCACAGCCGGAGGTACCTTGACTCAATCCTCCGCTCCTTCCAATGTCTGTGTAGGGCATGGGAATGATGTTGGGTTATGATCCTTTGGGGTTATGACCCGTTTCTTCACCCCTTGATTTATTTTTGATTTATTGGATTTATACCTGGACGTTCTCCCAAAATGGGATTCACCGATGGAGGCTGGCAGTCACTTTAGCTGCAAGCTTCCAGACCAATTTCGGTTTAAAGAGATGGAAGTAGTAGAACATTTCAGAAGGCTGCAGCCCAGGCCAGAGGTCCTGAACCCATTTTCTTGCCCTCATGTCTTACAGGTCGAGTCCAGGACTCTGGCCATGTTCCGTGGCCTGACCCAGCAACTGCAGCTATCTTGCTCGACCCTCACGTCCCGGGTCCAAGGCCTCCCGGCCACCGTCCAAGACAAAGTCCAGCTGGTCCGCAGCACCGTGGAAGATCTCCACTCCTCCTTTTCGGGAGTTCGCTCCTTCCAAGAGATGCCCGCTGGTCTCTTGGTCCAGAGTCGCGAGCGCATCGCCCATGCACGTGGGTCCATCGATGAGATGCTGGACTACGTGGTGCAGAATGTCCCCTTGCCTTGGGTGGTGGGACCCTTTGCCCCCAACTTGGTGGAGCTCCCGGACGTCCCAAGCAGCGATGCGGAGAAGACAGAAGACGGCCTCCAGAGTCAAGAGGAACCCAAGGAAAAGACTGACATCCCAAAAGCAGAACCCTCCAGTCCGAAGGCAGAGCCTTAGAGCTCTTCACTGGCTCTGGGAATGCCACGTTTCGTGGAAAGGGCTGGAGGTCTCAGGACCTTTAGCAATGGTGGCTGGTGGCTCCCATGTCAAGACAATGAATCCACTCCAGGTCTGAAGCCAGGTTTTCTCTCCAAGGTGCTATTCCTAGATTGGTTCAGGACCATGGATCGCTCCCATAACGCCTAGAACCACAGGTAGCTCCTGTGACGCCTAGCTAAATGCAGGGCCACAGATAGCTCCCCTAACACCTAGAACCATGGATAGCGCCTGTAACACCTAGAACCACAGATAGCTCTTGCAATGCTTAGCCAGGTTCAGGATTGTAGATAGCTCTGCTAATGTCTAGCCAAGTTCAGGAGCACAGCTAGCTCCTGTAACACCTAGAACCGCAGATAGTTCTTGTAACACCTAGAACCACAGATGGCTCCTGTGACACCTAGTCTGGTTCGGATCAATGGATAGTTCCTGTAACAACTAGGTTCGGTGCCATGGATAGTTCCTGTAATGCGAGGCCAAAACCTGGAATGTATTCCCCACTGACATGGAAACAACCAGTCACCCGCTGACCTTTGGTGCTCTTCTGGGACTACAACTCCCAGTGGTCTCTGAGTAACAAGGGCAGGCGTAACAATATTTGTCTTGTTTTGTATTGGACTGGTAATCTTTGAACTGGATGCAGAGTGTATGTGTGTGTGTAAGTCAGATGGCTGTTAGTCATTTCTCTGAGCTATCATGGCATCGCACAGCAGCCCTTATGAGTGAGCCCATTTTGGCCTTTCTACAATAGATCTGCATCACTGCCTTTTCTTTCTTTGATCCACTTGGGGCCTATCCCTGCACCTCCACATTTTGTGCCCCCTGCACTCTTTGGTGGTCTAATGAGTCTAGGGAAGATGGTACAGGTTGAATCTCCCTTATCCAAAATGCTTGGGACCAGAAGTGTCTCAGAGTTGGGGTTTTATTTTATTTTTTCAGATTGTGGGATGTTTTGGATTTTTGGAATACAGAAAATCCACCAAAGTGACCCTTACAAGGAGCATAGAGCATATTTTCCTTGCAAGGCTAGAAAGAGATGCAGGGATCAGTGAAATGTCAGGAATCCAAGCGCAATGCTTGGCATGAATCTGTGCCTCCTGCCATGTCACAGATCCTCACCTCTCTCTAGCTTTGCAAATACAGTATGTACTGTTGTTGTGTGCCTTCAACTCACATATACTAGACACTGATCACTGCACACATCAATCAGTTCGCACACATGGCACGCACTGTGTATTTTGCATACCACATGCCACACGCTGCAGGCCCTGCACATATTGCAAACGGCACATATTGATCACTCTGCCCACTGTACACCGCACATGCTGCACACACTGATCACTGCATGCCCGGCACCCTGTTCACTACACACATTGATCAGTTCGCACACTGCGCATTGCATGCACAGCACATACTGCACTTATTGCATCCAACACATACTGATCACTCTGCATATTGAACACTGATCACAGCCCATGCTAATCATGGCACACACGGCACATTCTGATCACTGTGTGCACTGCAGATATTACAAACAGCACATACTGATCACTATGTAGAACACATATTGCACACACTGATCACTGCGTGCACTGAACACACTGCACAATGATCACTGTACCTCCTGATCATAGTATATACTACACAATGATCACGGTACACTGTTCATTGCATACATTGATCAGTTCACACACATTCTGCGTACTGCACATACTGCATAAAGGACCTACAGTGCTCTGTTCACTATACACACTGATCCCTGCAGTATTTGACCCATGGAGGCTTAGCCTGAAAAGGTACTAAAGTATAATCCTTCTTTTCTTCCCTCCCAACATACTTTTCAATGCATCCCAGTAACATTTTCCCCATTAACCGGTCTTTGAAGTTTAAAGATTGCTCACTTTCTTTGAAGATAGCATGCCATCCTGGATAGATCTCACTGTTTTCTTTTTCCCCTTCCCTGCTAATGTAGAGAAAAAGTAACTTGCACCCATTGAGTCTGGTATGAATCTTGCATGGGACTTTTTGAGTGGGGTTTTTGCAATGAAATCAACCTTTGGCCAGTGCCAATGATCTGGACTTTTTAAAATGAAGTGCCACTAATATTTTGTACCTCTCTAAGAAAGACCAGTGTCTTATTTTGCAGTCCGGACAAAAAAGACAATTCTGCACTGCATCCTGAGACATTTATCGATTGTAGAACGGACCTCTGTAACGTCTTATTTTTCAGTAATAAACATTTATTCTGTACTACGTCCTAGTTTTTGTTCTATAGTTTATACTAAAATATCAGCACTGGAACCAAGCACCCAGATGTATTAAAATAAAATGAAACTAAACACTGGAACTATTGCTGAGTGTGAGAATGACAGTGAACTAGACCTGTTTGAAAGATAGGGAGACCAAGGCGGCATCCGCACTGCAGAAATAATCCAGTTTGACGCCACTTAAACAGCCGTGGTGCAACGCTATGGAAATTTGGGGAACTGTAGTTTTGTGAGATATTTCGCCTCTCTCGGAGCGCTCTGGTGCCATAACTACAATTCCCAGGATTCCTTAGGATGGAGCCATGATAGTTAAAGCCATATCAAACTACATTAATTCTGCAGTGCGGATGCAGTCCAAGATACGTCTGATTTGGTAGGAATTCAGACGCCCCTCAACTTTGGTTCTCCGGGTGCCAAAGCGGTTAAATGAATATATATTTTGCATTGGTGTGTATGAATATTTAAACATGTGCCAATGAAAATATGCATGCCAAATAAAGTATACTGAGTTGGTCGAGGAAACCTGACGTGATGCAAAATTGGGTCCCGAATGTAAAAAGTTTGAGGACCGTTGGCGTAGTAAAATAATATATCAAAACCAAGGCTTGCTTTCTGGAAACCAATGCCAAAGCATGGATGGTTGAATCTGTTGATACAGAGCTCCAACTGTATTGCTTCTTGTTAAAGTATTGTAGAAGGTGAAATTAAAAACAACGACCTGCAATGAGTCTTAGTGGCCACTAGGGGGAGCCCTGCTACTGTGGTTGCTGAAAGAAAAGGGTCTTTTGCGCGCATGCGCAAAGCCAAACACTTTTGTGTTTGGAGGGCAGGTTGCACCTGCGCAATGGGGCATCTTTAGGCAAATTGTACAATTTGGAAATGCAGTATATTTAATAACAACAGCAGCAGCAAATACAGTTTAATTTTTTCCCAGTTAGAAAACATGATGCGCAAGGGAGAGCATGCACCTTGTTGCGCCGCAGCATGGCACCATTGCACCAACTCCACTGGGTTCTTCTCAAAAATATAATGCCTATAGATATTTATTTACTTATTTTCTATGCCGCCTTTCTCCCAGAAAGGGAGACCCAAGGCGGCTCGCAAACAAAAAACACATTAAAAACTTATTATAATGGATCAATTAAAATGTCACATAAAAACAATATAAAATTGCAAAAATACCATATATATATATATATATACTGTACAGTAATGGGAAACCAGTGGGAGGTATAACAACATTGAATTTACCAACATAATAACATTTTATATTCCAGGGCAGAGTTACTATGCAACTTTTACACGGGGATGAAATTTGGGGAAGGAAGGATCAGCTAGAAGCAGCTTAAAACAATAATTCTGGGTCTTTCCCAGGGTACGCCTGCTGCACATTTAAGACTAAAAGTTGGGCTGCCTTCGGTCTGTGTAAGCGTTCACATGAATCTGGTGACATACTTGCAGAATGTGGATGGCTTATATAGAAACCATTTAGCGAAACTGCTTTTGGTACTTTGGGGAAGGTGGTAAGTAAGTGGGCTAGTAGTACTGTAGTAGTAGTAGTAGTAGTAAAATTTTACCCCACTACTCTGCAATGCAACTGGGGCAGCTTGCAACATTAAAACATACAATCCATATCCCACAAACCTACCCCTTATTTCCCATATGGATCAGGCTCATTGAGGGTTAGAGGGAGGGTATTTTTCCTAGGAAACCACAGCACCCAAAACTTGAGCAATGTATTAACACAGCTTTGGGGGGATTTTATTCCCCCTTTCCCTTTTGTGTTGACTCGGCCTCCAGAGAAACAATCGCCTCGCCTTGAAAAATGAAGGCCGATGGGGAGAAGCCCAGCCAAGTGAAGCTGCTCAGGCCCGGCCTGAAGGTTGTCCTGGAGTTTACTGACGGTCAGCCGACGGAGAGGAGTGACCACTGCCAAGTGGATCAGCCGCCTGGCCATCACACTGCAGCTTTGTGTTGGTCCTCCAGATGCCTCCAGGCATGTGATAAAAATTCCATCCATGCACCAGCAGCATGCAAACAAATATGTTCTGGCATGCATTCAGATACATTGAAAGTTCATTATTACTGTATTATTATTGCAGACTTGGGGATCTGCAGTCTATTGGTGTTACAAAGAACACAAGTTGCATTGTGCATCCAGAGTTGGTCTTTATGCACAATGGGCAACAAGTGCGAGCAAAGATGGAAATCTGTATGCAGGCAATCTGCAGATAACTCAAGGATCAGGATGGCACGATGGTTGGAGCATTGGGCTATGGATTTTGTCAGACCGGCAAAAACGGGAGCATAGCAGTATGCGCCTGTCATTATTGCTCAATAATGCAAAGATTATCGTACGACGTCATGCGACGTCGTGATTATTCCACGATTGTCCCATGAATAAAGAGGCATTCTAGCACCGCTTTTTATTCATGGGGTTTTCCCACGAATAAAAAGCGACACTACAATGCCTCTTCATTCGAGGGATAATCATGACGTCATGTGGTAATCTTTGCATTGTTGCATGGTACTTACTAGAGCATACCGCTATGCTCCCATCGTTTTTGCTGGTCTGATAAAGTCCTATTGACTCTGGAGACCGGGGTTCGATTCCCAGCTCGGCCATGAAACCCACTGGGTGCCCTTGGATAAGCCACACTCTCTCAGCCTCAGAGGGTGGCCATGGTAAAATCCCTTCTGAACAAATCTGGACAAGAAAACCCCATGATAGCTTTGCCTTAGGGTCACCACAAGTCAGAAATGAAGGCACACAACAACAACAACAACGTAGGTAATAACGCTGTCCATGAGTGATATAGAACTTTGTCCTCTTGTGTGTAGCCAGCAGTTGTTGTTGTTGTTGTTGTTGTTGTTGTTAACTGCTCTTGAGTGGACCCCTACTAATGGCAAAATGTGGAGATGTGGATGAGACATCTCCAAGAGCCTCTGCTTCTCCATCCCTGCAAAAATGTCTAACTAAACATTCATTCCCACTTACAAATAAATCAGTGTGCGATCCGAATTGATGGATCGATTCAACAGCGGAGCATGGCTCCCACTACATTTGCCTCGATCGCAGTTTTTCCCTGTAAAATAACCCATTTGTGGTTCACATTGATGAATGAATCGATTCAAAATGGACTCACTCCAGCCGGCCGAAGGGCAAATTTAAATCGATTCCGATCCGCATCTGGTTCACACTTGCGCAGAATCAATTTATCAAAAAAGACGCAGAAAAAAAATCAGCATCAAAAAGACGCAAGTTAAATGGGTCTGGCGCATCCCCTCCCCTTTGAATCGCTTCAGTGATTTGATTTAAATGGGAACCAGGGTCGTTTGAACCGTTTCAAACCAAATTGCGATCCAGTTTAAAAGGTAGTGGGAATGAGGTCTAAGAGTGCATCAGTGCTGCAAAAATAATGCAGTTTGACACCGCTTTGTCATCCATGGCTCAAGGGTATGGAATATGGGATTTACAGTTTAGTGGGGCACTAAAGCTCTCCGACAAGGAAGGTTCAATAGCTCCCCAAGCGACAAATCCCAGAATCCCATAACATTCAGCCACGGCAATGAAAGTGGTGCCAAACCGCATTAATTCCGCAGTGTATCCACAGTCAAACAGAGGACTTTGGATTCCTCCCAGCCGGGTTGAAAGGAAACCTTTTTTTCAGTGGCAACTAGAGGTGGTTTCTTGCAACACAAGTTCCAGGAATTGACTAACTTAATTCTGTTCTGTTCACATGATCCCTTTCACTTTTGTGTCTGTGGGCCTTCCAGTTGCCTATAGACACACACAAAGCCAAAGTTACCCTCCCTTTGTAACTTTTGCAAACTCCCTCCTCTCTCTCTCCACCCACTTTCCTAAGTCCTTGCTCCGGATTGCATGCATGAAAAGAAAGGGGAGTCACTCCAGAGTATATATACAAGGCGTTTACAAGGGCGTGGGATTTTGCAGCTGGAGAGCTCCAGGAGTCAGACGCTGCAGCAGAGGTGAGTATAGAGATTTTGTTTCGGCGCATGTTTTCCAAGTGGGTTTTTCCAAAGCCTCTTTCTTTAGATGCCCAACATTCTTGGAGCAATGGTTTCGAACAAACCAGGTGCCGAATATAATAGACGAAAAGAACCAAAAAGGACCTGGGGAACATACAGAGAGTAACTACAAATAATACAATGAACAGTCAAACCTTCTTGAAGACTTGGTATCCAATTTTTAAGACACTAAATTGTTACTTGAGACCACTATGGCTACAAATAATATAATAAATGGTCAAACCTTTTTGGAGAATTGGTATCCAGTTTTTAAGTCATTTCGACTACAAATAATATCACGAATGGTCATACCTTCTTGGAGGCTTGGTACCCACTTTTTAAGATCTTAAATGGTTAGTTGAGACCATTTCGGTTATAAATAATATCATGAAGAGTCAAACCGTTTTGGAGACTTGGTACCCACTTTTTCAAGTCATAACATTGTTAGTTGAGACCATTTCGACTACAAATAATATAATAAAATAATATGTTTAAATGGCAGGAAAGAAATAGAGTTTATTAGATGTCCTTTCTTTATTAAAAAAAATAATCTGGGTGTTTTATAACAATTAAAAGAGCCAAGGATACAGAATCCATTTGCATTTATCCAAACTTTAAAGTCGCATCTATCCAACCAAAAACATTCGGTTGTCTTCGAACAATCTGCACAGTTTTACAAAATTGTAAACGTTGTCGAAATTGGAAAGCTGTATCTCCAGCTGTATTAAAATAAGCTATAAGACACAAGCCAAAAGAACCCATACAACTTGTTGCAATGGCAAAGTTGGAGTTGTATCCCTCCCGCAAAAAGAACCCACGCAACTTATCAAAATTGTCAAGTTGCATCTTTCCTACTAAAAACATACTGTCTTATAATAACAGGTAAAAGAGGCCGAGGAGACTTATTGAAATTGTGAAGTTGTCTCATCTCCTAACAAAAGCATCTATAAAATTGTCTACCACAATTAAAATTGGCCAAGGATACCAAAGAATTGCAGCTGTGAAGTTGTATCTCTCTTGCAAAAGGGGGTAACAGCAGAGCCAGACACAGGAAAGATTTTCTCTTCTAAATGAGCTGTTTTAAGCCAAAGCGAAACCCTAGTAATCCTGGGACTTGTAGTTTGGCAAGGCACTAGAGATCCCTAATGGAGAATTCCAAGTATCCGCCTTAAACTGTATATTAAGGATGCCAAAGGATGTTTCCATGGCTATTAAAAAGTGCAAGCATAGGGCTATAATAGTGTAAATCAGCATTATGAGATACTCACAGTGTATGCTCAGAGGCACCCTTGTCTTGCAATTCCACCCAATGCAGAATTGGAGAGTTATGAAGCCACATGCTTTGGCTGACGTATCTTAAAAAATAGTTGCAACCATATATTTTTATATCTTGGTTTAAAAACAAGGAGCAAAGCTGTTGGAAGCGTCTCCCTATTGACTCATTCTCGTGTTCTTGCAAAATTTCTCTGTGGGCGAAAGGAGCCATTCCTTTGCCCCAGATATGGGGCAATAAAAGTGGGTGGGTTTGCAAGCGGTGGAAGAGTTTGCAATAGTTTGCAATTAAAAACGTTAGGGGGAAGATCATAGCATTGGAAGGGGTCCCAAAGACCATATAGTCCAGCCTCTTCTCCATTGCAGAAACCCACCGCTATATGAACTTTTATCAATGCATTTCAGTGAGACTATAGAACAGTATTGCATTTTAGCTTTGGGTTTGCATGTTTGCAATGGTGCTTTGCATTTTAACATGCTGTGCCCCACTTTAGGCCTTGAGGAGTGTGAGGAATAAAATAATAATAATAATAATAATAATAATAATAATAATAATAATAATAATAATAATAATAATAATAATAATAATAATAATAATATACAAAACACAATTGCAAACACATAAACACTCTGGAAGTTTCCTCATTGCAACCATACCTCCATTTTAGCAAGAAGCGTACTGGGCAGATTAAATCTTTGCTGGCTCTGAGTAGTAGTAGTAGTAGTAGTTGTTGTTGTTGTTGTTGTTGTTATTAGGACTACTCAGGGCTTGCAAAGATTTAAGCAGCCCTTTAAGTTTCTTGCCAAGATGGAGGTGTGGCTGCAATGAGAAAACCTCCAGAGTTTTTGCAGACTTTCTGGCATCCTTTGAACTGGTTTGAGACTGGTTTGAGAAGTTTGAGCAAAACCAGTGTGGGCCAAAGGGATGATGGGAGTTGTAGTCCGAAAGGGGAAGAACTCTATGAGCGCCATTTGTTGGAAACAACTTGTTAGAAATTATTAGAGGCGATGGAAACGGATAAAGTTACAGCTCTCTTGAACTCTAAAGATATGAAGCAAACTGAGGAGGGATGGCCACCGATCATCAAATTTTGTACATCTGGGAAATTTAAGTGAATTTGTATGCTCCAAGAGATCTTCTCAAAGGAGAGGAATTGCTCTCTTTATATATCTTTTCCCTATTATATATATATATATATATATATATACACACACACACACACACACACACACACACACACACAAACACACACACACAAACACACTTACTCTTTTTATAGGTGAAAAACAATATAAGGAGATGACATGTTGTTATAGGACCTTTTGTCGAGATGACTTATGGAAGTAATGTTATGTGATATCTTAGTTTATAGGGTTATTTAATATAATAATCCTAGCTTTTTGTGTGTGTGTGTATGAAGAATTGATTGTTTTATAATTCGGTATATTAAAAAGGAAATTAAAAAGAAAAAAAGAAACAATTTGAAGGTATGCAACAACCAATGCATGGAGAGGCATATCTGCATGAGCCCTAAGAGAGGATAGCTTGCTCAAAGTGCCTCTGGTTTGGTTGCAGTTGCAGAGTCCAGAATTCGAATCCTGGCTTGGCCATGAAACCCATTGGGTCGGTCACACTCTCTCAGCCTCAGAGGAAGGCAATGGCCAAGCTCCATTGAACAAATCTTGCTAAGAAAACACTGTGATAGGTTTGCCTTAAGTCGAAAGTGACTTTAAGAAGGATGACAGCAAGGCTGAAGGGATTGATGCAGACAAATCCCATGCCTTTATATGTCATCTTGAGCAAATCCGAGCCTCGATAGGGACTTATCGCGTGCCACTGAGTATCTCCTGACCTCTGATCGGGGCCTTTCTATCTCAACCTGGAGTTTACTCCTGGCTTATCTACCTTGATATGACTTGAGCGAGCGTCTGACTTTTGCATTCTCTTTGCAGCTGAACGTTGACCCCGAAACATGGCTTCCACGAACAGCGAGGCTGCTGCCACCCCAACCATGGAAGAACAGGACCAGAAAGTAAGTAAAGGGCCTCCAATGCCAAAAAAATAATAATCCCAGACTAAATCAGACCTAGGACTCATTCCCACTGCCTTTTAAACCGGATCGTGAATCGGTTCAAACGACCCTGGTTCTCACTTAATCTGAATCACTGAAGCCATTCCGAGAGAAGGGCCATGCGCCAGACCCATTAAACCAGCGTCCTTTTGGCGCTGTTGTTTTCCGCTTCTTTTTCGATAAATCGATTACATGCAAGTGTGAACCACAAGCGGATCGGAGTCGATTCAAATTTCCCCTTCGTCCGGTTGGAACTGAATTGTTTCGAATCGATTCATTCGTGAATGGGAACCGTGAGTGGGTTATTGTGATGACAGAAAATGCGATCAAGGCAAATGTAGTGTAAACCACGATCCAATGTCAAATCAATCCGGATTGCACACCGATTTATCTATAAGTGGGAATGAGGCCCTAGAAACCAAGAGGACACAGATCTCAGGTCCTGCAAATTCAGAGCCATGGCTTCCTCTTTTCACACTGCCTCTCGCTTTACTCTCGCCTTACTCTCACTTTACATGACCATCTTTTCCATTAAGGCTGCATCCACACTGCAGAAATAACCCAGTTTGACACCACTGTAACTGCCCTGGACCAGTGCAATGGGATTCTGTAGTTCTTATGAGATGCCCTGGTTTGAGCATTGGACTAGGACTTTGGAGACCAGGGTTCGAACCCTGGCTCGGCCATATCTTGAATAAAATGGACTTTTACTATAGCAAAAATGACGGTTTTAAGTCAACCAAATTATATATAACCAGTGGCACCCCTAGAATGAATGCCACAGTCCGTTTCTGCAAGCTGCTAATGTATTGCATTCCCCTCTAAATTTTTCCAGAAAGCCCTCTGTTGTTGTTGTCTTGTGTTGTTGTTGTTGTTGTTCTGGGGGAAATGAGGTGGGAATTTCCATGGTTTCCAAAAATTTTGGAAATTTTACATCTCTGTTCATCCACATTGCACAATCCTAGGACTCCGATGCCACCAAGTTAGTGACCCTAACTAACTTAGGGAAAGTAACATACTCTCAGCCTCAGAGGAAGGCAATGGCAACTCCCCCTCCCCAGAGTCCTCAGAGGACAGCTTGCCATTATGGCTGGAGAAAAGCCCCTTGTGCAACTGTGCATAGAAGAAACAGGGATATCTAATGCTCACTTGGGAGTGTGTCAAATGATGTCATTTTCTGCTAATCAGAAAAAAGTCCCAGGACTTTAACCCTCCAGAATTGCACCTTTGCTGCCTTTTCGCACTTTGTAGTGCCTAGTGCACTTTGTAGCAAAGAGACCTTGGGTCTATTGTCTTGTCTTCAGTTTCGGCATCAAAAGTCCATGGCGGACCAAGGATGGGATCTTAGGGCGAGTCCAAACTGGCCAGGATACTCTGCACTGACCTTTGGAGTATCCTACCCCCAAATTTGCCCTTTATTAGCTCTCTTTTGTTGGAGGGTTTCAAATGATGAGCAGCTGCCTTTCCATGTGGACTCCATTCTCAGTGCTGGGTCATCTAATCCAGCCCACTGCCATGCAGTTTTGCAATCTGGTCTGCTAGGTTAAGTGCCTTTATGTCTGGCTGGCAAAATATGTCCTGCTGTCTGACCTTATGCCCATTAACCTCTGGGTAAGTTATGCCTTGTATCCTTTTTAGCAAGCCTAGCTGACAATGCCAGCCAGAAAGCCCTTTGGGATTGAGCCTGTCTTGGTCAGATGCACCAAACAGCCGGAATTACGAAACTGTCTAGCTCTCTCTTTAGAGCCGGAGGGTGGTTGCCCCATGCTCATAAAGATCTCTCCAATATGAACCCTTGACTTAAAGGCATCAGGGGCTTAGAGTTATCCGGCCGCTCTCACAGTCAGTAGGGCAGTGAATACATGCCAGGTTTTAGTTCAAGCTCTCCACGATCCCAATCCCTATTCCAAAGTTCCTTTAAAGCTAATGGAAAACCCAGAATGGAGTCCCTGCCCCACTGACCTGGAAGCTGCCATGTACAATGACGTTATCCAAGGCTTTTCTTGACCCAGTCTACCCCTGCAAGATTCCCACCTTACTTTTCTATCCTGAATGATAGCAAGATGGAAATATAACAATCTGGACCCTTTTTTAAAGTAATTATATTGCTAGCTTTGGTGCCTTATTATTACAGGAGACATGGGACACTGATGAATCAAAGTTAAATGATTTTATATCTTGTACATTGGAAGCCTCACAGAATGAAAAGAAGAGTAGAGCAGATGATGGTTTTGTACCTATGACATTAAAAGGCAAACTAAATAATTCTTGGTGTCCTCCGCCCGCCCCCTTGACCTCCTCTCATTCCACACTATACAGAATCCTAATGATTTTTGTACTAATGTTACTCATAAGTCACAATTCCTGTATATCACTGAATGTTTTTGGCATAAACAGATACATGACTCTTGGGAGCATCCACTTTCATGAGTACAAACAACTAGCGGTTGAACTGTCCCTCTTGGAATCATCTGAACGCATGGGTACTATCAAGTTACTGTTCTCATGGCTGCTTCTGTGTTTTCCTCCCCATAGAACGTGGCTGGCAGGGTTGCAAGCCTACCACTGGTCAGCTCTGCCTACAACATGGTCTCCGCGGCTTACACTTCCACCAAAGAGAGCCACCCGTACATGAAATCGGTCTGCGATGCGGCCGAGATGGGGGTGAAGACCATTGCTTCGGCGGCCGCCAGTGGCGCTCAGCCCATCCTGAGCAAACTGGAGCCACAGAGTAAGTTGCACAGACCCAGTTGCGCAGACCCACCCAGGGGCTTGCCAGTGACTTGGCTTCTTACTAAAGGAACTTCTTTCCTCTTGTGCAGTTTCCACGGCCAACGAATACGCATGCAAGGGTCTGGACAAACTGGAGGAGAAGCTGCCGATTCTCCAACAGCCGACCGATAAGGTAAGGACAAAACTTCCCTTAGTATGGGGAGCTAAAGGCACTTAGTTGTGTGTGTCTGTGCAACAAATGCCAAAATCTTTGCATCCAAAGAAGGTCACCAAGTGTGCCTTGTTATAAGAGATGTCCCTTATTAAAAGGGATATTTCTTATAATAAAGAAAAAGAAGGCAGAAAAGCTCATACTTTTTATGGCCTGCTGTTATAGGGCTGGCAAATGTCACTTATAAGGAATGTCCCTTATCTGAGATGCGGAAAGATTGTCCCTTATAGGACTGGCAAATTTCCCTATTGCAAGGAGTGTCCCTACTTTGAGGAAAGCTTGTATACTGAACAAGACTCCAAAACTCCCATATCTATATATGTATGTATATGGAGTGATTGTCATGCAGTTTTTGACCACTGTCACACCCAAGCCTCCCCATGCTTGATAATGTGTGAAAATACCCCCACCCCATTCCCTACAAGCACATCAGAACTCCAAACTACTCCCAAAGACCTCTATTTCCCTCTGGAATCCTTCCCAAAATGGTGGCAGGAAGTACCTATATGGGAGGCCAGCCATGTTAAAATATATTTCTAATTTGTATGGAAAATGTTCAGATGTGGCAATGGTTAACTAAGGTTTAAAATGGTTCCTGTTGCAGGCCAGAAAGCCTAGGCCTGGAAGAGCAAGTCTTCAAGGACATGTGCTGAGACATAATATAAACAAATGTATTATTGTTATGCTTTTGTGTAGTATGGTGACTTCATGGGAAAGAGGTGTGTCCACTTGGTGGGAATGTTGATCTTGTGAGAGAACAAAGACTGATGTCACGTTCAAGCTTCTAGCATGGACTCTGAAAGAGAATAGATGTATAGTAGCCTGCTGTAAAGTGTAAATAGCAACAAAGTCAATAAACCCTCATTTGAGTGAAACTCTGTGTGGAAGTTACTTTGTTCCTGAGTAGCTAAGAAGACTGCATCTGTTCCAGTTGGTACCAGTCCAGAACCACCGGTAACAAGAGACATCAACCATCACAAAGATCTTTTTCTCTAACAAGTGGTAGCAGAGGATGGTTGCTGAGATGGTTGCCGAGATGGTTTGCCTGAGGATGGTTCCCAGGATGGTTGCCAAGCTGGTGTGCTGAGATGGTCTTCTGGAGGGTCTGCTGTTGCTGATGTTCCTGTTCCACTGAGAGTCTGCTGTGGAGTTTTTCTTCCAGCTGTAAGTTTGCTCTGTGTTGTTCATCTGTCCTGTGCCGGGAGGCAAATGGGAAGATAACAGTGTTTGTTGGACATTTTGCTGGGACTCTTGGCTGTTTTGCCGTTTGCTTTAAGTCATGGAGGCGGCAGCAAGATTTCCTAAGCTAAACAACAACAATTACAGCTCTTGGGCTGTTTACACAGAAGCGCTGTTGGTCCGTGAGGGTCTCTGGCGTGTTGTGGAACAAGGTCCTACTGATG
>NC_056528.1:26314396-26324045 GCF_019175285.1 Sceloporus undulatus
GTGGAACAAGGTCCTACTGATGCTACACTTGCTGATGATTCGAGGGCACGAGCTACAATTTTACTCACTGTTGAGCCTAACCAGATTAATCATGTGAGGCTCAAGACTAGTGCTAAAGCTGTCTGGGACACTTTGAAGAATGTGCATGAAAGTAGCACTGCCTTGTCCAGGATGCTCTGTTGCAAAAGGTTATATGCCTGCAAGATGCAAAACAATCAGGATCCTGAGAAGCATTTAGAGGAAATGCATGACCTGTTTGCACAAGTGCAGCTGAGAGGTGTCACCTTGCCTGAGGAGCAAAAGGCGTACATCTTGCTTGGGAGTTTGTCCCAAGACTATGAGCATGTCTTGCATAGTTTTCAAGGGATGGCTGAAGACCAGATGACTGCTGAGTTGGTGTCGGCGCGCGTCTTGGAGGAGAGCCAGCGACGGAAGTCTGAAGGGCTCCAGAGGCAGCAGCGACAGATACCAAAGGTTTTCAACCCACCGAAGGTGGTGGAGAATTCCCAGCAGGAGCAGGCTGCAGTGTCCAAGTCTTGTTTCTACTGTAAGAAGCCAGGGCACGTCCAAAAGAACTGTTGGAAGTTTGCAGCATCAAAGAAGAAGCAGGGAAAAGGTGCTAGTTCCAGGAGTGGAGCAGCAGTTGTGGCTGGGGACAATGACTGCAAAGCCCATCAAGCAGCCACAGTGAATTCAGTCTGGATGCTGGATTCTGGGGCTTCAAACCATATGTGTAACAACAATAAGCTCCTGAAAACTAAGTCTGTGTCAAATGTTCAGTCTGTTGCAATGGCTGATGGAGTTCCTAGAGAGGTAAAACATATGGGTACTGTACATATTCCTAGTTTTGGGGAAGATTTTGAAAATGTTTTGTGTGTTCCCAAATTGCAGAATTGTCTTGTTAGTGTGTCTGCATTAACAACAGATGGTTATACTTTAAAATTTGAAGGGGATAAATGCATAATTAGCAAAGGGAACAAGGTATGTGCAAAAGCACAAAAGAAAAACAAACTGTATTTTATGCTTGACAAAGCTGAGTGTGCCAGTGTAAGTAATGTGCCTTTACATGCAAATTGTGCACATTATTTTCACAGAGTGTTTGGTCATATAGGGTTTTCAAGTTTGGAAAGGCTGGGAGAGGTTTGTCCTGAGTTCAAAATGAACTCTTGTCCTAATCATCTTGATTGTTCTGTTTGCAGTAAGATCAAATTGAAAGCTTTTCCAGTGGCCAAGCAAACAAAATGTGTCACCAAGAGGCCGTTTGAGGTGGTGCATGCTGATCTGGCTGGGCCTTTAACTAAAACTGTTGGGGGAAGTCAGTATTTTCTAGTAATTGTAGACAGGCACACAAGGTACTCCTATGTGAAAGTCTTGAAGGAGAAAAGTGAGGTTGCTGAAGTCTTCAAAGACTGGGTGAATCAAATAGAGCGCCAATTTGAGTACAAAGTGGGTTCTTTGGTCACTGACAGAGGAGGCAAATTTTTATCTTCTGACCTTAAGAATTGGTTTGCAGGACAAAAGTATACGTCACAACACCACTAATCCTGAAGTTCCACAGGAAGATGGGTTGGCAGAGAGACGTATTGGTGTTTTAAAGCAAATGAAAGACTGTATGTTATTGGATGCTAATGTGTCTGAAAAATTTTGGGGTGAAGCAGTTTTAATGGCTAACCATATAGCAAATAGGGTGTGGAATTCAGCTGTAAAGCAAACACCTTATCAGATGCTACATGGTAGACCACCAAACTTAAAATACCTGAGGGTGTTTGGGCAATATGCAAATGTATTTGTGCCAGCAAAATTCAGAAAGAAGGGTGAACGTAAATGGAAAAGGTTGATGTTTGTGGGTTATTCTGGCAACAGTTATAAATTTTATCAGGGTCATGGGAGAATTTTGTTGTCCAGAAGTGCCAATTTTGAGAAACATTCTGGCTGGGAGAGATTGCATTCCAATCAAGAAGTGTTTCTGCGACTGGGGCAAAGTACTGGAAATGGAGGGGTAAGACAGCCCACAATGTCCACAATGTCTCCAGAGGAGGAGAAACCCAGTACTTCACAACATACTCAAACACAGCCAACACTACACACACCCATCACCACAAGTCAGTTTGAAGTTGTGTCAAAGAGGGACACTGAGGTGCAAACTAGTTCAGAAAGTGAGGATGAGAGAGGTAGAACAAAGGTGTTGATTCCTAGGAGGTCTCAGAGAGTGAGAAAGCCTCCTGATGTTTTTCAAACTGCAACGGTTGTTGTGCTTGGCTGATGACCTGAGGTTTTGAAGAGTTCAAATTTGTCCTAAGGGAGAGAAAGAGAAAATTGTTGTCTGCTATGGACCAAGAGTTCTGCTTGTCTCTAGTGAGGAAGCAGGTTTTTTTGATATTGGTTACTGACCTAAGACCCACAAGGTTGTGGGTTGCAAGTGGGTCCGTAAGAAGAGGAATGCCGATAGGAGGCAAAGTACAAACCAGGTTAGTGCTAAAGGCTTCCAACAGCAAAGGATTGAAGAATTTTGACAAGAGTTCTCACCTACTGCAAAGCCAGAAAGTTTTGGAATTAAGTGCGTCTTTAGCTGGTTGAGGCAAGGAAAAGTGTAAGGATTTTGATTTTGAGACTGCTACCTTGAATGCTTAAGCGTGAGGAGGAGGAAATTTACATGGAACAACTCCTGGTTTTGGTAGTGATACGAGACAAAAGTGTGTAAGTTGGAACAAGCAGTGTATGGCGGTGAAACAAAGTGAACGTTGCGGGAATCAGTGTATTCATGCTGAGCTTGAAGGCTTGAGGTAAACGATTGTGGCAGATGCTTGTGTTTAAACTAGGGGGGTAGTTCTTGTGATTTAAATGTGGAGGATCGTTGTTGAACAGCTAATTCAAAAAAGAAGTGCAAGAAGTACAACAGAATGGTCCTCAAAGTTTAGCATTGAAGGACTTGGAAATCTGAAAGCGTACCTGGGAGAGAGGTAGAGTGACAGATGAATGGCAGATGTCGGTTGAGTCAGAAGAAAAAAGATTGAGAGGCTGATTGAGAAGTGTGGATTGCATGAATGCAAAACCTGTGAAAAAGTCCAATGAACTCCGGTTATGCCATTGCAAGTAGGCTGAATGATTTGATATCCTGAGTGTACAGAAGGTGTAATTGTAGTTTGTTGTCATTGCTAACAAGTACACGGCCGATATTCTTTTGCAGTTGGTTGAATGTGAGTAGAAGTTTGCAACATTCCGAAGGTGATGATTGGACGGCTTTGTAAAGACATGTTTTGGAGTAGTTGAAAGTATCAAAACA
Organism: Sceloporus undulatus; assembly: GCF_019175285.1. Classification (NCBI taxonomy): domain Eukaryota; kingdom Metazoa; phylum Chordata; class Lepidosauria; order Squamata; family Phrynosomatidae; genus Sceloporus; species Sceloporus undulatus. The sequence goes on from NC_056528.1 coordinate 26,317,680, forward strand.
AGAATCTTGTTTTTCAAGGGATTTAAGAGAATCTGATTGTGTTACGCAGATAGGTCTTTTGCAAGTGAGGCAGAAAGAAGTTCAATTACAGGAATTGGGATTAAGTTTGCGAGTAGTCCAGTGTTTTTGAGAAGTAGAAAACAGAATTGTGTATCACGTATACTTCAAATCAGCATTTGCGGTCATTGTCTTGAGTGGCTGGAGAGATAGTTTGATTAGACAGTGTTGATGATCTGGTGAAAATTGCAACTGAGCCTACTTGGTTTATGAGGAGTCACAATCCAGATTGAATGCCAGAGTCTGAATATTTGAAGTGCAGTAACTAAGTACACATTGGAGTATTTAGCTCGAATGTAGAGAGTTAGTTCAGAATGGTTCCTAGGATGTAAGTACATTGACAAAAGGATAACCTGGCAGATTTTTTGAACAAGCAACTTTCTGGAGAAAGCAGGAACAACTTTCCTTGTGTCAATTGGTATTTTCTTAAACTTCAAACAAAGTTAAAAAAATTATATCACTGGGTTAAATGCCATCTGTTAGCATTTTGGAAGGGGCAGGTTAAAATATATTGCTAATTTGTAGGGAAAATGTGTCAGATGTGCAAGGGTTAAACTAAGGTTTAAAATGGGTGCCTGTTGTCAGGCCAGAAAGACTAGGTATGACCTGGAAGAACTTCTTCAAGGACATGTGCTGAGACATAAATATCAACAAATGTATTATTGTTATGCTTTTGTTGTAGTATGGGACTTCATGTGAAAAGAGGTGTGGTCCACTTGGTTGAATGATGATCTTGGAGAGAACAAAGACCGGAAGGTCACATTCAAAGACTTCCTAAGCATGGATCTCTGAATAGTATAGAGGTATAGTAGCCTGCTGTAAAGTGTAATAGCAACAAAGTCAATAAACCCTCAGTGAGTGAAAAGGCGTGTGGAGTTACGTTTAGATAACTGAGTAGCTGAGAAGACTGCATCTGTTCCAGTTGGTACAGTCCTGAACCACCGTAACAAGAGACATAACCATCACAAGATCGTTTTCGCTAACAGTGGTCCCTCGTTTTGCCCACCCCTATAGCCCAACTCTTGAGTGGTGATTATGGATAAATCTTCAATCAGAGCTAAATGGTCAGGTTTAACACATATTTCAAGAGAGAAAGACTCAGCCTACCCAGAGCAATGGAATCTGAACTGGAACACGGCTGGGATTCAGTCAATGTCAATTTTGATGCAAGCAGAGAATATAGAACAGTGGTGGTTTCCGATTTCTTTTTTAAGACTTCCTCCCTACAAGGAAAGCACCAAGGCGGCCAGAATACGAAAGGACGAAACCGATACACGGTGTGTAACAGTTTTCACAAGGGCTCTCTATTTCTGATTTAAGGGAAAGATATGTGAAGTATAGTGCCATGTCCGCACACAGTGCCTGTTTGCTAATTCTGTCTCTCAAGAATATGGATCCTATAGGTGCTGAAAATGGGATAAACATGGGGGGCTTTTTTGGAAATGCTGGGATGGGAGATGGATATTAATCTTTGATAAGATTCAAAGTGGCTACTCAAGCCCCTCTGCCACTGAAATGCTTCATATTTATGTGTACCTGCCCTGAGATCTTTTTGATATATGCAAGTTAGAAACATTTAAATAAGTAGATAGTCCCCATCTCTATTCTAGTTCAACTTCTTGTGAGTTTGATGCCAACCGAATCAAGAAACAAACAAACCCTCTTAAATTGACTCTAATTGACGCGAGATGCAGAAGCTATGGACCCCAAGAGAAACAGGGAGAACGGTGGTCCCAACATAAGGATATTGAAGCATGAATTCATTCAGTTCAGTCCAAGTCCTACACAGTCTGGCCAATAATCCATGCAAACAATACAAAGGTAGATTGAAGAATATAGTCATTTATAACAGAGTAAGGCTATCAGGCAGCAAAAACAGAAACCAAGGTGTGTGGACTTTGGGGGCCTTTCCCTGAGCATTGGCGCCCTGTGCGTGGCCCGTTACTACCCAGGGAGTCCCCGCTTGGCACACTTTTCCCTCTAGGAACTCCTAGATCGCCATTATCGCTCCTGTTGACGGATGAGACCCCTGGAGGTCCCGAAAGCACGCGCTGCCACCACTCAGTGAATGAATTCCTTCCCACACACACTGATACTATGTGAGGAATAGAGAGAGAGAGATCTAGTTGCAATGCCGAGTCGAGGCACTTGTATATGAGTGTAGAGACAGCAAATTGCTTTTAAGAAAGAAAGTTTATTTAAAAGGGGATAGAATTAGGAGAGAAGAATTTATAACACTCTTTGCAAAGCCCCTTTTTGCCTTGCAGGTCAAAGAACAGTTACAGAATCATTCCAGGCAAGCAATTGTGAAAATAACAGAGGCCTAACTCAACTAGCTAACACGTTCCTAAACTACTACAACAGAATGTGATTGGTAGTCCGTTGGAGTTCCCGGCTGCAGGGAGGGCCCCTGGCCTCTCGACCGGCAATTCCCTTGATACTGTGTCTCCTACGCAAGAGACAAGCATCTGGTTTCCTTCACCCTCAGAAAGGATCAGGGAGAGACAAAGGACCGCATGGCTTGGCACAAGTCCATTAAAGAGTTCCCATAGAAGTTCTTGAATCGCGCGGTTCTACGTCTCTGATTGGTCCATAGACTTACATCAGCTATCTGTCACAGCTCATTAGCATGTGAATGTCATCCTCTCTTAGCAGGTTCCTCCTCCCAATTAACCTCTTTATGTTCCGAGAAGTTCCCAATGATTTGGAGACCAACCCATCACACGCCCCCCAATCTCGACGGTTGGGAAAGAAACTGCAATTGAACCAACGGGCTGAGATTTCAACCTGTTCAAAGAGAAAGCAAAATAAGCAGAAAGTGACAGACACGTAACGCCCCCAAGGTCAACATGGCCTGGAACACTGGATCAGAGCCACACCTGGCAAGGAATTCATCTTGGTACCACCTGTGAAAGAAATGTAACAAACACATAATGTCAGTAGAACAACTCAATAGAGGTAGTTTCACAAACAATTAGCAAGTCCCAGGTAGTGCAAAAGATGTGCGGCCTCTTGGCGGCAGTGGCCCACTAGCCCTCTCGGGAGAGCAGTCAAGCCAACCATTAAAGGCTCCAGCCACATGTTGATTTCAAAAAGGGGGTCAAAAGCTTGTAGGGATACACTCCAGCGGAGCAGTTTCTTATTGCTCCTGCACTGATTGAAGCAAAGCGTAATGCTGCATGGTCGGTCTGGAGAGTGAATTGGCGGCCCCCTACGTAGGCTCAGCTTGTCTAAGCATAGACAATGCGTCACTCCTTTTCTGGTAGGAACCCATTTGTATTCCCTAGCGACAGCTTCTTGCGAGGACAGCACAGGGTTGTAGGAAGCATCTGGCCCTCTTGCATCAGAGCAGCTCCATGCCTCTGTCAGGAAGCATAAGTTGCTAATAGTAAAGGGTTTATCAAAGTCTGGTGCCATCAAACTGGATCAATGTCCCAGAGCTCTCTTCAGGGTGTCGAAAGCCTTCCTGGCAACCTTCGGTCCATTTCAATATGTTGGGTTTCTTTGAACCCGTGAGGTCGTCAGGGAGCTGCTATCTGAATGTAGTGTGGTACAAACCTCCTGTAATAACCCACAAGGCCAAGGAAGGATGGACGTGTTGTCGGGACTTTGGTCTTGCCAGTCCTGAAATCACCTCGACCTTTATGCAAAGGTGTGATAGTCCCTTTCCTACCTGCATACCAAGGTAGGTCACCCTCCTCCAGCACAAACTTTCACTGCCTTTTGGCCGTGATTTTAAGAGCAGCCTCCTGAATGCCTGAAAGACAGTCTCTAAAATGTTTGAGATGGGCTTCCCGGAGTCGAGAAGATCGCAATGTCATCTAGGTAGGCGACCTCAAAGTCTCCACAGCCCCTCAATAAGAGTCAACTAGCCTTTGAGTTGCTGGAGCTTGACGAAGTCCAAATGGGATACTTGAACTCGAACAAGCCCATATGGTGGTGATGAACGCAGTGCGGTTTTTTTGGATTCTTCTTCGGCTAGCAACAACTGCCATACCTTGTGCAAGTTATAGATGACATATACTTGGAACGTCCCAGCTTTGTCATGATTCGCGTCCACCCGATGCATAGGGTACTGCGCATGACTTTCAACGGTTGAGTCTCCTTATCCACACAGAACCGTATCCTTTTACCTACCATTCCTTTCTTAGGCACATACAACAGTGATGCCCCAGTGCTGCGGAGGGTCGGATGATCCCCATCGCGAGCATTCGTTGATTCTCATTTTTCATGGCTTGTTTGCCACTGGCGAACCCCGTCGAGGCGGTTCTTACGAAGGTGCTGTTTGTCATCCGCCTGCTACTAGAATACATGTTGAGGTCCATTGTCAAGCCAGTTACTGTAGAAAACAGGAAGCAAAGCCTGTATGGTTAGGTGGTGAAAACGTCTGTGCGTTGATTTGATTCGAGCCTTTGGGGAATTTGAATGTCCTTTTTTTCCTCCAGGGTTTCCTCCTTCTTTTCTTATCGGAGAATACGCTCCTGATGGCCACTCCTCCTCATGCTGGCCTCTGGATCCTCGAGGCAGAAGGTAATTGCGGCCTGTCGTGAAGGGCTTAAGCGAGTTTGACATGATAGACCCTGGTTGAGACCAGGGTCTGGTAGTTGGATGAGTAGTTCACGTGCCTAATTCGCTCAAGCACTGGGCAGGACCTACCCAGGACGTTTCCAGTTTATATTAGTCCGTAAGAATGCTTCAAGACCATAACGGGTCCTCCCGTATGGAAGCTCGCTCCCTGGCAAAACTGGTCATAAGACCAGGCCTGTTGTGGTCGTGTTGTGGCCTGTCGGAGATGGGCGTGAGCTTCGTGCCACGCTGACCTGAGCGTGTTTTTGTGGCAGCTTGTGAACAAATCCACAACAGTTGTTGCTGCTGAAGGTTTGGTCACCTCCCATTGTCGGCCCCTAACTGCTGGGGCCCTTTCAACCTCGGGACCATAGACCACCAAAAAGGGAGAAGCCAAACTGGGATTGTTGGGACAGATCGATAGGCAAAGAGGAACGGTTGCAGAGCCAAGTCCCAATCATTAAGGGTTCCTCCGACAAACTTATTGTATCATTGGTCCCAAGGTAGAATGAAAAACGTTCGACCAGGCCATTGTTGGAGGAGATATGGTACCGAAGTGAGGTCTTCACCCCATGTGATCCCAGAACGGTTCATGCCTTGACTAAGTTTTAGGTCCCTGCGTCCGTCAGGATTCCGAGGCCACCCTACTCTAGCAAAGATGTCCCGTCCAATGCTTGAGACCACGGCCTTGGCTGAGATGGCAACCCAGTGGCACGGCTTCTGGCCCCGTGGCAAAGGCCAACCAAGGTGAGGAGATACTTGGTTCCGCTGGCAGTTTTGCCGGGGAAGGGGGCCCCAAAATGGGCCACTGCAACTCTCTGAAAGGTAACTCATAATGGGAATGGTTGCGGAGGCGCCTTGTGGTCTGAGCTTTGAAATTTCCCACTTTGGGCAGACCAGACAGTATCGGCAGAAGATGGCCACATCGTGTTCTCTGTCCCAGAAGAAGCCTTCTAAGAGTCTGTCTTTGTTCGGGTGATTCCTGAATGTCCACTAGGATGGTCGTTGCAGGCTGAGAAGTTGTGGGCCGGTATGCAGCTGGGACCAGTAATTGCCTCAGAGGTGACCGCCTTCTCTAAAGTCCTGGGCCAAATTCCCGGTAGAGCAGTCCATCTACCACCACGAACTTGCTGTGGTCATTTGGAGAGTGTGTGTGAACTCACCCCTGCGCCAGGGACCACGCTGCCTGCAAAGTTGGAATCCGATTGTGGCGCACTCTGGAAACTGTTCTCTGGAGCCGAACTGCTGCTCCTCCACAGAGGGTAGGGCAGGTAGTTTCTCCCCAGTTGTAGGGGGAAGTGTTGCCCCCATTTTGGACAGGAGCTGGCGCCAAAGCGTCCACTGTGGCGACATATCTCGGGGGGCTCGGGATAATCCGTGGCTGTGGGTTGCCTTCGTAGGGCCACGGGCTGCGTGACCAATCCCTCTCTCCTCCCTCAGGTAGTGGTTTTGTAGGATGAGAGGAGTGGCATTGTCACAACCATGTTCCCGAGGCGGAACCTCGTTCTGCCCGAAGAGCGCGCCGGTGGTGCACGAGCATGAACTGGGCCATCCTGGGGTTTTACTGCGGCCTTCGCCTTGGTCTGGGACGGGCGCGGGGAACTTCGTCGCTCCTGGACGGGCTGTGCAGTCCTCTCCACAAAGGCGGGGCATATTCATAAGTCGCTGTAAATTGCAAAGTCCAGGGTCCCGTCCATCCTCTATATTTTGATGGGAGAATTCTTGCCGTCGGCAGTAGACGCG
>NC_056528.1:26324070-26331551 GCF_019175285.1 Sceloporus undulatus
AGGTGTTGATTCCTAGGAGGTCTCAGAGAGTGAGAAAGCCTCCTGAGAGATTTGTTGTTCAGACTGCAACTGCTTGTTGTGCAGTGGCTGATGAGCCTGAGAGTTTTCAAGAGTTGCAAAGTTTTCCTAAGGAGGAGAAAGAAAAGTGGTTTTCTGCTATGGACCAAGAGTTCTTGTCTCTAATTGAGAAGCAGGTTTTTGAGATTGTTGATAGGCCTAAAGACCACAAGGTTGTGGGTTGCAAGTGGGTCTATAAGAAGAAGGAAATGCCTGATAATAGTCAAAAGTACAAAGCCAGGTTGGTGGCTAAAGGCTTCACACAACAAAGGTTTGAGAATTTTGACAAGACTTTCTCACCCACTGCAAAGCCAGAAAGTTTGAGATTAGTGCTTGCATTAGCTGTGAGGCAAGGAAAAGTGGTAAGGCAGATTTTGATTTTGAGACTGCTACCTTGAATGCTTAAGCGTGAGGAGGAGGAAATTTACATGGAACAACTCCTGGTTTTGGTAGTGATACGAGACAAAAGTGTGTAAGTTGGAACAAGCAGTGTATGGCGGTGAAACAAAGTGAACGTTGCGGGAATCAGTGTATTCATGCTGAGCTTGAAGGCTTGAGGTAAACGATTGTGGCAGATGCTTGTGTTTAAACTAGGGGGGTAGTTCTTGTGATTTAAATGTGGAGGATCGTTGTTGAACAGCTAATTCAAAAAAGAAGTGCAAGAAGTACAACAGAATGGTCCTCAAAGTTTAGCATTGAAGGACTTGGAAATCTGAAAGCGTACCTGGGAGAGAGGTAGAGTGACAGATGAATGGCAGATGTCGGTTGAGTCAGAAGAAAAAAGATTGAGAGGCTGATTGAGAAGTGTGGATTGCATGAATGCAAAACCTGTGAAAAAGTCCAATGAACTCCGGTTATGCCATTGCAAGTAGGCTGAATGATTTGATATCCTGAGTGTACAGAAGGTGTAATTGTAGTTTGTTGTCATTGCTAACAAGTACACGGCCGATATTCTTTTGCAGTTGGTTGAATGTGAGTAGAAGTTTGCAACATTCCGAAGGTGATGATTGGACGGCTTTGTAAAGACATGTTTTGGAGTAGTTGAAAGTATCAAAACAAGAATCTTGTTTTTCAAGGGATTTAAGAGAATCTGATTGTGTTACGCAGATAGGTCTTTTGCAAGTGAGGCAGAAAGAAGTTCAATTACAGGAATTGGGATTAAGTTTGCGAGTAGTCCAGTGTTTTTGAGAAGTAGAAAACAGAATTGTGTATCACGTATACTTCAAATCAGCATTTGCGGTCATTGTCTTGAGTGGCTGGAGAGATAGTTTGATTAGACAGTGTTGATGATCTGGTGAAAATTGCAACTGAGCCTACTTGGTTTATGAGGAGTCACAATCCAGATTGAATGCCAGAGTCTGAATATTTGAAGTGCAGTAACTAAGTACACATTGGAGTATTTAGCTCGAATGTAGAGAGTTAGTTCAGAATGGTTCCTAGGATGTAAGTACATTGACAAAAGGATAACCTGGCAGATTTTTTGAACAAGCAACTTTCTGGAGAAAGCAGGAACAACTTTCCTTGTGTCAATTGGTATTTTCTTAAACTTCAAACAAAGTTAAAAAAATTATATCACTGGGTTAAATGCCATCTGTTAGCATTTTGGAAGGGGCAGGTTAAAATATATTGCTAATTTGTAGGGAAAATGTGTCAGATGTGCAAGGGTTAAACTAAGGTTTAAAATGGGTGCCTGTTGTCAGGCCAGAAAGACTAGGTATGACCTGGAAGAACTTCTTCAAGGACATGTGCTGAGACATAAATATCAACAAATGTATTATTGTTATGCTTTTGTTGTAGTATGGGACTTCATGTGAAAAGAGGTGTGGTCCACTTGGTTGAATGATGATCTTGGAGAGAACAAAGACCGGAAGGTCACATTCAAAGACTTCCTAAGCATGGATCTCTGAATAGTATAGAGGTATAGTAGCCTGCTGTAAAGTGTAATAGCAACAAAGTCAATAAACCCTCAGTGAGTGAAAAGGCGTGTGGAGTTACGTTTAGATAACTGAGTAGCTGAGAAGACTGCATCTGTTCCAGTTGGTACAGTCCTGAACCACCGTAACAAGAGACATAACCATCACAAGATCGTTTTCGCTAACAGTGGTCCCTCGTTTTGCCCACCCCTATAGCCCAACTCTTGAGTGGTGATTATGGATAAATCTTCAATCAGAGCTAAATGGTCAGGTTTAACACATATTTCAAGAGAGAAAGACTCAGCCTACCCAGAGCAATGGAATCTGAACTGGAACACGGCTGGGATTCAGTCAATGTCAATTTTGATGCAAGCAGAGAATATAGAACAGTGGTGGTTTCCGATTTCTTTTTTAAGACTTCCTCCCTACAAGGAAAGCACCAAGGCGGCCAGAATACGAAAGGACGAAACCGATACACGGTGTGTAACAGTTTTCACAAGGGCTCTCTATTTCTGATTTAAGGGAAAGATATGTGAAGTATAGTGCCATGTCCGCACACAGTGCCTGTTTGCTAATTCTGTCTCTCAAGAATATGGATCCTATAGGTGCTGAAAATGGGATAAACATGGGGGGCTTTTTTGGAAATGCTGGGATGGGAGATGGATATTAATCTTTGATAAGATTCAAAGTGGCTACTCAAGCCCCTCTGCCACTGAAATGCTTCATATTTATGTGTACCTGCCCTGAGATCTTTTTGATATATGCAAGTTAGAAACATTTAAATAAGTAGATAGTCCCCATCTCTATTCTAGTTCAACTTCTTGTGAGTTTGATGCCAACCGAATCAAGAAACAAACAAACCCTCTTAAATTGACTCTAATTGACGCGAGATGCAGAAGCTATGGACCCCAAGAGAAACAGGGAGAACGGTGGTCCCAACATAAGGATATTGAAGCATGAATTCATTCAGTTCAGTCCAAGTCCTACACAGTCTGGCCAATAATCCATGCAAACAATACAAAGGTAGATTGAAGAATATAGTCATTTATAACAGAGTAAGGCTATCAGGCAGCAAAAACAGAAACCAAGGTGTGTGGACTTTGGGGGCCTTTCCCTGAGCATTGGCGCCCTGTGCGTGGCCCGTTACTACCCAGGGAGTCCCCGCTTGGCACACTTTTCCCTCTAGGAACTCCTAGATCGCCATTATCGCTCCTGTTGACGGATGAGACCCCTGGAGGTCCCGAAAGCACGCGCTGCCACCACTCAGTGAATGAATTCCTTCCCACACACACTGATACTATGTGAGGAATAGAGAGAGAGAGATCTAGTTGCAATGCCGAGTCGAGGCACTTGTATATGAGTGTAGAGACAGCAAATTGCTTTTAAGAAAGAAAGTTTATTTAAAAGGGGATAGAATTAGGAGAGAAGAATTTATAACACTCTTTGCAAAGCCCCTTTTTGCCTTGCAGGTCAAAGAACAGTTACAGAATCATTCCAGGCAAGCAATTGTGAAAATAACAGAGGCCTAACTCAACTAGCTAACACGTTCCTAAACTACTACAACAGAATGTGATTGGTAGTCCGTTGGAGTTCCCGGCTGCAGGGAGGGCCCCTGGCCTCTCGACCGGCAATTCCCTTGATACTGTGTCTCCTACGCAAGAGACAAGCATCTGGTTTCCTTCACCCTCAGAAAGGATCAGGGAGAGACAAAGGACCGCATGGCTTGGCACAAGTCCATTAAAGAGTTCCCATAGAAGTTCTTGAATCGCGCGGTTCTACGTCTCTGATTGGTCCATAGACTTACATCAGCTATCTGTCACAGCTCATTAGCATGTGAATGTCATCCTCTCTTAGCAGGTTCCTCCTCCCAATTAACCTCTTTATGTTCCGAGAAGTTCCCAATGATTTGGAGACCAACCCATCACACGCCCCCCAATCTCGACGGTTGGGAAAGAAACTGCAATTGAACCAACGGGCTGAGATTTCAACCTGTTCAAAGAGAAAGCAAAATAAGCAGAAAGTGACAGACACGTAACGCCCCCAAGGTCAACATGGCCTGGAACACTGGATCAGAGCCACACCTGGCAAGGAATTCATCTTGGTACCACCTGTGAAAGAAATGTAACAAACACATAATGTCAGTAGAACAACTCAATAGAGGTAGTTTCACAAACAATTAGCAAGTCCCAGGTAGTGCAAAAGATGTGCGGCCTCTTGGCGGCAGTGGCCCACTAGCCCTCTCGGGAGAGCAGTCAAGCCAACCATTAAAGGCTCCAGCCACATGTTGATTTCAAAAAGGGGGTCAAAAGCTTGTAGGGATACACTCCAGCGGAGCAGTTTCTTATTGCTCCTGCACTGATTGAAGCAAAGCGTAATGCTGCATGGTCGGTCTGGAGAGTGAATTGGCGGCCCCCTACGTAGGCTCAGCTTGTCTAAGCATAGACAATGCGTCACTCCTTTTCTGGTAGGAACCCATTTGTATTCCCTAGCGACAGCTTCTTGCGAGGACAGCACAGGGTTGTAGGAAGCATCTGGCCCTCTTGCATCAGAGCAGCTCCATGCCTCTGTCAGGAAGCATAAGTTGCTAATAGTAAAGGGTTTATCAAAGTCTGGTGCCATCAAACTGGATCAATGTCCCAGAGCTCTCTTCAGGGTGTCGAAAGCCTTCCTGGCAACCTTCGGTCCATTTCAATATGTTGGGTTTCTTTGAACCCGTGAGGTCGTCAGGGAGCTGCTATCTGAATGTAGTGTGGTACAAACCTCCTGTAATAACCCACAAGGCCAAGGAAGGATGGACGTGTTGTCGGGACTTTGGTCTTGCCAGTCCTGAAATCACCTCGACCTTTATGCAAAGGTGTGATAGTCCCTTTCCTACCTGCATACCAAGGTAGGTCACCCTCCTCCAGCACAAACTTTCACTGCCTTTTGGCCGTGATTTTAAGAGCAGCCTCCTGAATGCCTGAAAGACAGTCTCTAAAATGTTTGAGATGGGCTTCCCGGAGTCGAGAAGATCGCAATGTCATCTAGGTAGGCGACCTCAAAGTCTCCACAGCCCCTCAATAAGAGTCAACTAGCCTTTGAGTTGCTGGAGCTTGACGAAGTCCAAATGGGATACTTGAACTCGAACAAGCCCATATGGTGGTGATGAACGCAGTGCGGTTTTTTTGGATTCTTCTTCGGCTAGCAACAACTGCCATACCTTGTGCAAGTTATAGATGACATATACTTGGAACGTCCCAGCTTTGTCATGATTCGCGTCCACCCGATGCATAGGGTACTGCGCATGACTTTCAACGGTTGAGTCTCCTTATCCACACAGAACCGTATCCTTTTACCTACCATTCCTTTCTTAGGCACATACAACAGTGATGCCCCAGTGCTGCGGAGGGTCGGATGATCCCCATCGCGAGCATTCGTTGATTCTCATTTTTCATGGCTTGTTTGCCACTGGCGAACCCCGTCGAGGCGGTTCTTACGAAGGTGCTGTTTGTCATCCGCCTGCTACTAGAATACATGTTGAGGTCCATTGTCAAGCCAGTTACTGTAGAAAACAGGAAGCAAAGCCTGTATGGTTAGGTGGTGAAAACGTCTGTGCGTTGATTTGATTCGAGCCTTTGGGGAATTTGAATGTCCTTTTTTTCCTCCAGGGTTTCCTCCTTCTTTTCTTATCGGAGAATACGCTCCTGATGGCCACTCCTCCTCATGCTGGCCTCTGGATCCTCGAGGCAGAAGGTAATTGCGGCCTGTCGTGAAGGGCTTAAGCGAGTTTGACATGATAGACCCTGGTTGAGACCAGGGTCTGGTAGTTGGATGAGTAGTTCACGTGCCTAATTCGCTCAAGCACTGGGCAGGACCTACCCAGGACGTTTCCAGTTTATATTAGTCCGTAAGAATGCTTCAAGACCATAACGGGTCCTCCCGTATGGAAGCTCGCTCCCTGGCAAAACTGGTCATAAGACCAGGCCTGTTGTGGTCGTGTTGTGGCCTGTCGGAGATGGGCGTGAGCTTCGTGCCACGCTGACCTGAGCGTGTTTTTGTGGCAGCTTGTGAACAAATCCACAACAGTTGTTGCTGCTGAAGGTTTGGTCACCTCCCATTGTCGGCCCCTAACTGCTGGGGCCCTTTCAACCTCGGGACCATAGACCACCAAAAAGGGAGAAGCCAAACTGGGATTGTTGGGACAGATCGATAGGCAAAGAGGAACGGTTGCAGAGCCAAGTCCCAATCATTAAGGGTTCCTCCGACAAACTTATTGTATCATTGGTCCCAAGGTAGAATGAAAAACGTTCGACCAGGCCATTGTTGGAGGAGATATGGTACCGAAGTGAGGTCTTCACCCCATGTGATCCCAGAACGGTTCATGCCTTGACTAAGTTTTAGGTCCCTGCGTCCGTCAGGATTCCGAGGCCACCCTACTCTAGCAAAGATGTCCCGTCCAATGCTTGAGACCACGGCCTTGGCTGAGATGGCAACCCAGTGGCACGGCTTCTGGCCCCGTGGCAAAGGCCAACCAAGGTGAGGAGATACTTGGTTCCGCTGGCAGTTTTGCCGGGGAAGGGGGCCCCAAAATGGGCCACTGCAACTCTCTGAAAGGTAACTCATAATGGGAATGGTTGCGGAGGCGCCTTGTGGTCTGAGCTTTGAAATTTCCCACTTTGGGCAGACCAGACAGTATCGGCAGAAGATGGCCACATCGTGTTCTCTGTCCCAGAAGAAGCCTTCTAAGAGTCTGTCTTTGTTCGGGTGATTCCTGAATGTCCACTAGGATGGTCGTTGCAGGCTGAGAAGTTGTGGGCCGGTATGCAGCTGGGACCAGTAATTGCCTCAGAGGTGACCGCCTTCTCTAAAGTCCTGGGCCAAATTCCCGGTAGAGCAGTCCATCTACCACCACGAACTTGCTGTGGTCATTTGGAGAGTGTGTGTGAACTCACCCCTGCGCCAGGGACCACGCTGCCTGCAAAGTTGGAATCCGATTGTGGCGCACTCTGGAAACTGTTCTCTGGAGCCGAACTGCTGCTCCTCCACAGAGGGTAGGGCAGGTAGTTTCTCCCCAGTTGTAGGGGGAAGTGTTGCCCCCATTTTGGACAGGAGCTGGCGCCAAAGCGTCCACTGTGGCGACATATCTCGGGGGGCTCGGGATAATCCGTGGCTGTGGGTTGCCTTCGTAGGGCCACGGGCTGCGTGACCAATCCCTCTCTCCTCCCTCAGGTAGTGGTTTTGTAGGATGAGAGGAGTGGCATTGTCACAACCATGTTCCCGAGGCGGAACCTCGTTCTGCCCGAAGAGCGCGCCGGTGGTGCACGAGCATGAACTGGGCCATCCTGGGGTTTTACTGCGGCCTTCGCCTTGGTCTGGGACGGGCGCGGGGAACTTCGTCGCTCCTGGACGGGCTGTGCAGTCCTCTCCACAAAGGCGGGGCATATTCATAAGTCGCTGTAAATTGCAAAGTCCAGGGTCCCGTCCATCCTCTATATTTTGATGGGAGAATTCTTGCCGTCGGCAGTAGACGCG
>NC_056528.1:26331576-26333385 GCF_019175285.1 Sceloporus undulatus
GTGCTTGCATTAGCTGTGAGGCAAGGAAAAGTGGTAAGGCATTTTGATTTTGAGACTGCTTACCTGAATGCTAAGCTTGAGGAGGAGATTTACATGGAACAACCTCCTGGTTTTGGTAGTAATACTGAGACGAAAGTGTGTAAGTTGAACAAAGCATTGTATGGCTTGAAGCAAAGTGCACGTTGCTGGAATCAGTGTATTCATGCTGAGCTTGAAAAGCTTGGGTTTAAACGAAGTGTTGCAGATGCTTGTGTTTACACTAGAGGAGGGGTAGTTCTTGTGATTTATGTGGATGATCTTTGTGTAACAGCTAATTCAGAACAAGAAGTGCAAGAGGTACAAAAGGAATTGTCTCAGAAGTTCGCATTGAAGGACTTGGGAAATCTGAAAGCTTACCTAGGGATAGAGGTAGAGTGGACAGATGATGGCAGATGTCTGTTGAGTCAGAAGAAAAAGATTGAGAGGCTGATTGAGAAGTGTGGATTGCAGGATGCAAAGCCTGTGAAAAGCCCAATGACTCCTGGTTATGCCAGTGCAGAGTCTGCTGAATTGTTTGATAATCCTGAGTTGTACAGAAGTGTAATTGGTAGTTTGTTGTTCATTGCTAACAATACACGGCCTGATGTTTCTTTTGCAGTTGGTTTATTGAGTAGAAGTGCAAATAGTCCAAAGGTGGATGATTGGACGGCTGTGAAACATGTTTTGAGGTATTTGAAAGGTAGCAAGAACAAGAAGCTTGTGTTTCAAGGAAGTGAAGAGAATCTAGTGTGTTACGCAGATAGTTCTTTTGCAAGTGAGGCAGAAAAGAAGTCAATAACAGGACTTGTGATTAAGTTTGCAGGTAGTCCAGTTGTTTGGAGAAGTAGAAAACAGAACTGTGTAGCACTTAGTAATTCAGAAGCAGAATTTGCTGCATTGTCTGATTTGTCTGGAGAAGTGGTTTGGATTAGACAGTTGTTAAGTGATCTGGGAGAAAATTGCACTGAGCCTACTTTGGTTTTTGAGGATTCACAATCATGTATTGGGATGGCAGAGGCTGAGAATTTGAAGTGCAGAACTAAGTACATTGGAGTAAGGTACCAGAATGTGAGAGAGTTAGTTCAGAATGGTATCCTAAGGATAGAGTACATTGACACAAAGGATAACCTAGCTGACGTTTTGACAAAAGCACTTTCTGGAGAAAGACATGAACAACTTTCTTGTGCAATTGGTATGGTTCCTTAACTTCACAAAGATGTAATTGTAAATACATGGTATTATTCCACATCTGTACATTTTGGAGGGGCATGTTAAAATATATTTCTAATTTGTATGGAAAATGTTCAGATGTGGCAATGGTTAACTAAGGTTTAAAATGGTTCCTGTTGCAGGCCAGAAAGCCTAGGCCTGGAAGAGCAAGTCTTCAAGGACATGTGCTGAGACATAATATAAACAAATGTATTATTGTTATGCTTTTGTGTAGTATGGTGACTTCATGGGAAAGAGGTGTGTCCACTTGGTGGGAATGTTGATCTTGTGAGAGAACAAAGACTGATGTCACGTTCAAGCTTCTAGCATGGACTCTGAAAGAGAATAGATGTATAGTAGCCTGCTGTAAAGTGTAAATAGCAACAAAGTCAATAAACCCTCATTTGAGTGAAACTCTGTGTGGAAGTTACTTTGTTCCTGAGTAGCTAAGAAGACTGCATCTGTTCCAGTTGGTACCAGTCCAGAACCACCGGTAACAAGAGACATCAACCATCACAAAGATCTTTTTCTCTAACACTGCAAAACGGTGCCTCTGTTTTCCAACCAACAAGGTGTTTAAAA
>NC_056528.1:26333395-26377848 GCF_019175285.1 Sceloporus undulatus
TCTCATGCACAAAACTGTCTTACAGATCATTTCGGACACCAAGAACCTGGTGACGTCCACAGTCACGGGAGCGAAAGACGCTCTCACCAGTACCATGACGGGAGCCAAAGATGCCCTCAGCAGCACCATGACGGAGATGGTTGATAAAACCAAGGAGGTGGTCTCAGGGAGTGTGGAGATGACCAAGTCAGCAGTCTCAGGAGGCATGGAGATGACCAAGTCAGCTGTTTCAGGAGGCATGGAGATGACCAAGTCAGCGGTCTCAGGAGGCATGGAGATGACTAAGTCAGCAGTTTCAGGAGGCATGGAGATGACCAGGTCAGCGGTCTCCAGCAGCGTCAACACCGTCATGAGCTCCTCAGTCGGCCAAATGGTGTCCAGCGGTGTAGATGCCATGCTTGGCAAATCGGAAGAGCTGGTTGACCGCTATCTTCCGATCACGGATGAAGAGTTGGGTGAGTGGGTTGCTTTTTCACCTTTGGAACAGGGATAGGTTTGAGCATTAGATCCAAGGATCTCATTTCTGGTGATGAGATGAAGCTGGGTATTGATTTAGCGATGAGCACTTAGCCACAGAGGACTTACCTGTCCAATACATGCTCTTCTGTGTTCTTCCAAAAGATTTCCATCTGGCGTCTGTTGAGTGCTACAAAGGTATTTGGGGTCATAAGCAGAGGCTCGATGGCCATCTGTTGGGTTTGCTTTGCATGTATAGCAGGGGTTGGAGTGGATGGCCTTTTAGGGTCTCTTCCAACTTTACAATTCCTATATAGGTATACCTCAGTTAACAAAGCCTCTGATAAAGAAGCTCACAGGATCTGGGAAAGGAAGGCTTTCCCGATATTATTACAAGCTATCCCTGCTGTGACATCTTTGTTATGTACACTAAAGTCAATTCCACCTTATGGCAACCCTATTGTAATATTTGGCAAGATTTATATTGAGGATTTATACTCCGTTGGGGGTGTGGGAGTGACTTGCTCAAGGTGACCCAGAGGTTCGAACACTGGTTCCTACCCCAAGACTAAAACCACTACACTGCCCTGCTACTCATCTCCAAATGCAATGGATTTTGGTTTAGCTTTGTTTCAGATGGGCAACCAATATCTATTAGCTTTGCAAAAGGCCTGCTCTTGGTAAGAATCAAAACCCCTAAAACTAGTTTGTTGATGATTCAGACCTGCATTTGCAGACTTTCCTTGGGATTGCAGCTAAGGAGACTCCCATGATGAACGCCCGAACCTCAAAATCTATCAGGACACCTCTGGCCACTATCCATGGCTCCTTCTCACTTGACAAGTTATGAACTTAATCTCTTTGTATCCTTCCAGCAAAACTGGCCACATCCATGGAAGGTTTTGATATGGCCACCGTTGAGCAGCAGAAAGCGCAAGGGAACTACTTTGTGCGCTTGGGGTCCCTCTCGACCAAACTCCGTCACCGAGCCTATCAACACTCCCTGGCCAAGCTGAAAGATGCCAAGCAAGGAACTCAAGATGCCCTGGCTCAGCTCCATCAAACCATTGAGCTGGTAAGAAATCACTAGCAATTGTCCCTATGAAAGGGATCTAGGAGTCCTAGTAGACTCCATGTTGAACAGAAGTCAACAGTGTGAGGCAGCAGCTAAAAAAGCCAATATGATCCTAGGCATCACTGGAGTATAGTGATCCAGGGAAGTCATAGTGCCTGCCACTCTGTTCTGCTTTGGTCCGACCTCACCTGGGATATTGTGTCCAGTTCTGGGCACCACAATTTAAGAAGGATGTGGACAAGCTGGAAGGTGTCCAGAGGAGGGTGACCAAAATGGTGAAAGATCTGAAATCCACCAGGCCCTAAACATCAAGGTTTTTTTTTTAATGCCCCAGGTGAAAGCTGGAAGAGTATCTCTGTGTCTTCCACTTAGGAGGACAGACGCTATAGTTTTAGGAAAGGTTTGCTGACACCTTTCCATCTCTTGTCCTCTTAGATTGAGCAGGTCAAGCAGGGTGTCGATCAGAAACTCCAAAGTGGTCAAGAGAAGCTCCATCAGATGTGGCTGGAATGGAAGCAAAAGCACTCCCTGGAGACCACCCTGAAGGATATTCCTGACCCAAAGGTAGGTTTGGGTTTGGGAAGAGAAATCCATTCCCAAGGCAAGACATCTGGATGACATGGATAGCCTGCTTCTCTCTATGGAGGCTCTCCCTATGGAGGGTCCAATAAATATAAGAATGTGGGATGCAGGGTCCAATAAATATAAGAATGTGGGATGCAGAGATGTGTGTATCGTGTGCCTTCGAGTCGTTTCCAACCTATGCTGACCCTAAGGTTGGGGTTTTCTTGACAACTTTTCATTCAGAGGGGGATTTGCATTTGCCTTCCTCCGCAGCTGAGAGAGTGGGACTTGCCCAAGGTCATCCAGTGGGTTTGCATGGCTGAGCAGGGATTCGAACCTGGGTCTCCAGAGTCACAGTCCAATCCTCAAACTACAACGTCATGCTGGTTGTCACTACCACCTTCTAACCTTGACCATTCTTACCTTCTTGCAGCAGATTGAGACTCAAGCTTTGGAAGTATCTCGTGGCCTTGCCCAGCAGCTCCAGTCGACCACCATGGCTCTGGTCTCCAACCTCCAAGGCCTCCCCGCCGGTCTCCAGGAGAAAGTGTCTCTTGTCCGCCAAAACGTGGAGGATCTCCGGACGTCCTTCTTGTCTGCCAAGTCCTTCCAGGATTTGTCGAGTTCGGTCTTGGCCCAGAGCAGGGAGAAAGTGTCCAAAGCCCGTGAGCTGACGGAAGAGCTGATGGACCAAGTGGTCCACAACGCCCCCCTTTCTTGGCTAGTTGGACCCTTCACCCCATCTGGCAAACCAGAGGTGGAGGAGATAGAGATGGAATAGGACTACATGGTGGGTGCTTCTCTGTTTGGAGGTGGGATGGGGTCAAGGAGAAGGTTTGCACATTTCCTATCAGTCTTCTGGGCCTTGACACTTAGGAAAGGCAAGACTTAGTTTGACTTACAATGGGAATGTCCTAGTGTTTGTAGGGAGACCCATGTTAGTTTAGCTGTTGAGGTGCTCTTAGTTGAGCCAGGCTGAAGCCTAGCTGGAATGCAAGTTCTGGCCACCATTTTGGTGGCCCTCCATTAACATGTTAATGCACTAAGGCTTCCATATCAAAAAGGGCTAATTTTTTTTCCAACCAGGGGACCTATTACCCAATTTAAAACATAGACTTACATACATATTTAAAGGCTACAAATCCTTTGCTTTCTAGATCACATTTTCAAAGTGTGGTTGGCTGGTGGACAGCCTCATGTTACATTGGTTGCTTGAGGCTCTCCTGGTTGGAACGCAAGTTCTAGACACCATTTTGGTGGAACCCCATTAAAATGTAAAGGAAGGCGGCAATGACTGGCTCCCATGGCTGCGGGGCAGTGGAGATGGAAAATTCTTTCAGCAACCACAAGTGAGCAATCTCCATCATATGCTGTTTAACGAAAATACAGTGTTTATTTTTATTTCTTTTCCTGTAGCAAATTTAACCGGTTTCTTAAATAGCCTTAGTGCAAAAGCAGCTGCTTTCAAGAGAACATGTCTGTGCTAAGATCTTGCCGATGCATCGGTTGTTCAGAAACAATAGTATTAAAATTGTCAAGAGACTCCAATGGGGATAGAAAAAGCCTGAAATGTAGGCATTGCCTTGTATAATATGCAATCGTCTCTGTCTTTGGGGGGGAAAGGGTGTAACTGGTCCCTCCTCTAACTTGGCTCCCGCTTTCATTTTCCGCCCTGTACTTAACATTCCTAAATAAACCACATTGCATTGAAACACTGAGGTCCTTTTGTATTAGCAAATGGGGTGCTGGGGGAGTAAACTGTCTTACATTGCAGAGATTAATGATGACTTCTAGATTTCAGAAATGCACCTCCTGGGATTTCCTGGGGCTGAGAGTTATGAAATTGAGGATTAAAACTTTGAGGATGCTAAGTTGGAAACATGCCCTCCAAACGTCCCGGTTTGGCAGAAATAGTACTGCTTGAACCCTCTGCCTTCCCACTTTCTCAGCTGTGTTTAAAATGTCCCAATTTTTCCTCTCCTCCCACTTTCCTTCTCAGTTTACATTTAATTCCTGAAAGTAGAGTTTTGGTTTTCTTTAACCAAGCTTTCCTAAACTCAGTGCATACATTCCAGAGTTCTTCTGCTTCAAGAAGTAGCTTTCGCCATTCTTTCCCGCAAATAACTCTTGGGGTCTTTAGAACGCATTGAGATGTTGTTGGAGGGCATGCAAGCTGTGAAGTATGAAAGGGGACTGGGCCACACATGACAAAAGGCTAAATGGGGATTTGAACTCAAGTCTCATCAGTCCAGTACCTAAACCACTCCACCATGCAGTCTCTCCTATGGTTTTCTTGGTCCAAAGGACCTTTGCCATGGCCTTCCTTTGAGGCTGAGAGAGTGTGACTTGCCCAGTGGGTTTCCATGGCTGAGTGGGGATTCGAACCTTGGTCTTCCAGAGTCCTAGTCTTAACACTCAAAACCACAACGATCCACACTGGTTCTCATTCAGAACTTGCAATTGCTCCCTTTGCAAAACATGGCTGCAAATTTTTACTCCTAGCAACCTTGAGCAATGTTTTCCAAGTAAGGGATGCCTCTTCCGAAAATGATGGACTTTGCTTTGTTGGAGGTTTTGGATGCCTATCCACTAGGGATGCTTCATCTGTGGTTTTCCGCATTGATGGTGGGTTAGATTATGTGGCCTCTGGGTTACTTCCAACTTCATAATCCTATTCTACTTCAAATGGTGTATCCGCACTGCAGAATTAAAGTGGTTTGACCCTACATTAACTGCCATGGCTCTCATATTATTATTATTATTATTATTATTATTATCATCATCATCATTTATTTATATATTGCCGTCCAAGTACTTGGCGCTTTACAGCAGAATAAAACATTTAGAGTGGCTTCAGTAATATCAAAGACTAGAATACAAGACTAAAAATGTAATAGTAAGATGCAATCATCAACTAAAATGTATTTTTAAAAACAAAAAGTTACACACACCAACACAAAATACAGAATAAAACCGACAATCCATTATAGTCATAGGCTCTATCCATGGGACTTGTAGTTTGGTGAGGTGTTCAGCTTGATCTGTCAGAGACAGACCCCCAAAGCACTACCTTAATAAAAATGCTTAAACATCCAAAGTTTGACATAGGCACTTAGATTCACACAGCCCTGTGAGTTTCAGCTGAGTTGCACTACAACTCTCAACATCCCTATGTGGCTGGGGACGATGGGAGTTGCCTTCCATGCAACTCAAAGGTGCCAAGTTCCCTCTCCCAGGAGGAGAGAGATTTTTACCTTCCTCAGCCCAGTGACTTGCACTACAACCCTCAGCACCCCTTAAAGCACCACCTTCATCAATATGTTTAAATATTAAAAGTTGGACACATGCATTTAGATTTGCTTAGAGAAGGAATATTTTTACCTTCTTCAATCCAATTACTTTTGGCTGAGTTGCACTACAACTCTCAGCATGCCTAGCTGGCTGGGGATGATGGGCATTGCCACCCCATGTGGCTCAAAGGTGCCAAGTTCGTACCATCGCAGCACTGGAAGGAGCCCCATAGACCATGAAACCCAATCCTTTGCTCAGTGTTGAAATTAAAAGTTGGGACACATGCACTACGCAGGGAAACTGCCCAGCCTCTTTGGGAAGACCCAGAATCCTAGATTTGGAAGGGACCCTTAAGGGTCATCCAACTCCATTCTGCCATGCAGGAAGACACCATCCAAGTCCTCTCTGTGGAAGATAATAATAACAACAACAACAACAACAACAACAACAACATCCCCTTCCTGGATCTTGTGGACCTAAAAACTATGGTGCACATGCTGGTAACTGCATGCCTTGACTTCTGCAATGCGCTCTACATAGGGCTACTCTCGCACCTAGTCCGGAAACTTCAATTAATTCAAAATATGGCAGCTGGATTGGTCACTGGAAGATCCAGGAGTGATGACATAACACCTATATTAAAATCCTGGCTGCCTAGTAACTTCCAGGCACAGTACAAGGTGTTGGTTATAACCTTTAAGGCCCTTCATGGCTTGGGTCCATCTTACTTACAGGATCGCCTTCTCCCATATAATCCGCCCCACACGCTTAGGTCCTCTAGCAAAAACTTACTGCAGCCAGTGAAAACCAGGCTGGCTGCGGTTACTCAGAGGACCTTCTCTTCTGCCGACCCCAAATTATGGAACAACCTGCCGGAACAGATCCTACATATGATGTCTTGAATGCTTTAAAAAGGCGATCAAGACGCATCTCTTCCGTCAGGCCGTCCCAGATTAACATCCTGGTGATTTTTCTGTTAATTCCATCAAGCACCTGCTACTTTCCAGAGCTGCCTCTGCCTTGTTTTAACCATTGTTTAATATTTAATTGTATTTTATTGTGGATGGGTGGGTTTGGGAGGGTTGGGATGTAATGATGATCGCTGTTTTATATTGTTTTTTAAGAGTGTTTTATTATTGTTAGCCGCCTCGGTCTGCTTGGAGAGGCAGGATACAAATACATTTTGTTATTATTATTATTAGATGGCCATCTAGCCTTGGTTTCAAAGCCTCCAAAGAAGGAGGCTCCACCACTTTCCAAGGCAGCGCCTTTCATGATCGAATAGCTCTTACCATCAGGAAGTTCTTCCTAATGTTTAGGTGGGAACCTAAATGTTGAACCCATTGCTTGGTGCCCTAGTCTCTGGATCAGAGATCCCTTTTTGGAGATGTCTGGTTTCTTTCTGATCTGGCCTTCCAAGAGCCCGGCTCCAGCAGATCTGTGACATCACACCACATCACAAGGGCTTGCATGGAATGATGGGAGAATCTCTCCTTTGGCCCATTTCCGGACTGAAAACACACAGGTCTTACATGGAGGGGGAAGAATGAAGCTGTGACCATGGGCCGAGCCGAGGCCTGTGAGTCTACCTAGTCATAGAGCAAAGGGGTCATGGCCGAATATGAGTAAGTCAGTCTCACCTCCTCTGGTTTTCTGGATGAATTTAGGTGCTCATCCTTGGGTACATGGCTTAGGACCAGCCCTCCATGTGTTTGCAAGGGCAGCATCCAAAATAAAAATGCGTGGACTGCAGCGGAAGCACCTCCCAGAGCCTGAACAGACAGGCCAAAATAAAGCTGCTTCGGGTCACTTTGGAGATATGCTGTTTAAATGACACAGGCATCTCAAGAGGCCAGAAGCTGCACCAAAGCATGGCTTTGGCATGGTTTCCAGCCTCTTAAGACAGCATACCTCCAAAGTGACCCAAAGCAGCTTTATTTTAACCTGTGTGTTCAGACCCTCAGACCCCCAGAGCCCTTAGGATAATGTATGTGTAGTTTTCTTGTGGTTTTTTTGGGCTATGTGGCCATGGTCTAGAAGAGTTTATTCCTGACGTTTTGCCAGCATCATTCTCTGAAGATGCCAGCCACAGATGCTGGTGAAACATCTTCTAGAACATGGCCACATAGCCCGAAAAACCCACAAAAATGTATGGATGCCGGCCCTGAAAGCCTTCGACTTCATTGTGTGTGTGTTGTCTTCAAGTTATTTCTGACTTATGGCGACCCTAAGGCAAACCTATCAGGACGTTTTCCTGGCAAGCTTCTCCGGTGAGCGTTGGCCATTGCCATGCTCTGAGGCTGAGAAGGTGTAACTTACCCATTGTCACTCAGTGAGTTTCCATGGCTGAGTGGGGACTCGAACCCTGGTCTCCAGAATCATAGTCCAACAGTCAACCTCACTAAGAGGATGCCAACAGGGAATAACATTCCCAGCTAAACATACCCATCGCCAAGTCGAAGGCTTTCATGGCTGTGGCAACCATAGATTTTTGTGGGTTTTTCAGGCTATGCAGCCATGTTCTAGAAGAGTTTCTTCCTGACTTTTCACCGCCATCCATGGCTGGCATCTTCAGAGAAATCAGAGAGAAACCCTCTGAAGATGCCAGCCACAGATGCTGCTGAAACATCAGGAATAAACTCTTCTAGAACATGGCCATGTAGCCCGAAAAACCACAAAAAACTATCAGTACCCATTGCCCTGGGCCAGAGATGCAGAAAGGGATACAAAGGTGGGTTTGGCCCTTCGGCAAGACAATAATATTGAAACGCTTCCATTTCTGTTGTGTTATGCATGTAGGTTATTCCTCTGAAGAACACAGGGTGACAACCACCTCCTCGGACAAAGCCACCTCCGTGAGGCAGGAGAGGGACGTACGTATGAACCTCTGCATTTGAGAGGCTTGCAATGGAGGAGATTGCTCCATGAAGAGTGGCCTTTTTGCAAGCCTATTTTCCATTTTTAGTGGGTTTGGCTTCTATTTTGATGGGGGACAACCTTCGTTCTTCCTAAACCCTGGAGGAAAGGGCCAGAGTTTGGTGGTATATAGCCTTAGCATGCGGAAGATTCAAGCTCCTTTAAGATTTATGAAGGGAACCTGATAATAGATTTGGAGATCCATTGCATCCTGTTCGTAACACTGAATACAGGGATTTTTTAAACCCTTCAAGGCTCCCAAAGGGAAACTGAGAATAGATTGGAGCTGCATTGCATCCTGTTCATAATATCAAATAAAGGGGATTTATTTAATAATAATAAAATAAATAAAAGCTTTATTTATACCCTGCTTCTCTGTCCAAGGACAACCAAAGCGGTTCCCAAGGGAAGTCTGATATTAAATTGGAGTTCCATTGCATCCTTTTCGTAACACCAAATAAAGGGGAGTTTTTTAAATCCTTGAAGGTTCCCAAAGAGAGTCTGGTAGTAGATTGGAATCCCATTGCATTGTGTTCATAACACTAACTATAAGGGAGTTTTTAAATCCTTTGTGGCTCTCTAAGGTAGATTGGAATGGTCTGATAGCAGACTGGGGTTCCATTGAATCCTGTTCATAACACCAGAAGAGGGGAGTTTTTAATGCCTTTAAGGTTCTCAAAGGGAGTCTGATAATAGACTGGGGTTCCATTGCATCTTGTTTGTGACGCCAAATAAAAGGGATTTTTAAAAACCCGCCAAACCTCCTATGAACAAATCTGGCCAAGTAAACCCAACGATAGGTTCATTTCAGGGTTGCCATAAATCAGAAACAACTTGGAGGCACACAATAACAACTTTTCCCACTGGGAACATAAAGCATGGAAAGACCCTTTTGACATCAATAGATGCTGTAAGGTGAACCAACCCTGTTGTCTATCCCTTAGGTTTCAGTTATTAGGACAATCAGCCTGTCCAAGATTTTAAACATGCCTGATCCCACCACTGATGCCAGAAAAGACAAGCGAAATGAAGATTCACAGGAGGATGAGGCTGACAGAAGGATTTCTTTTCCCTCCCTGACAGATGGTCCACAGACTGGATTGGAATCGGAGCAACAGAGTGAGTATGCACCAAGTTGGGAGTGGTGCGCCAATAGAGAGAGCGGGCCATAGAGAAATGGGTTGGAGTTTGGAGTTCAAAGTCTATGGGTGGCATCCTGTTAATGGCACAGAGATGCATGAGTCACTCTAAAATACATGGGGCAAATTAGTAACAGACATGGGCTACAAGACAGCATCACCTCAGCATAGCATAAAAATCCATTGCAATGCAAACTGTGAATCTCTGATGCATGGTGTCCAAGCATAAGGCACAATGCTCCATGCGCAGCCACAGTACCCAACAATGCTGGCAGCCAAATATGCCTGTTGCACTATGGTGACCAATTCTCCCTGCATGTATAGCACAACTTAGTTGTGCATTGCACGATCAGGATGCCACCCATAATCTGTCAGAATGGCCAGGATGTCACCCAATGTGTTAGCATGGCTTATTCATGTGTATGTCATGAACAGGATGATACCCATAATCTGTCAGCATGGCAAGGATGCAACCCACTGTCTGTCAGCATGGCTAGTTCATGCGTAGTATGTCACGAACAGGATGCTACCCATAGTCTGTCGGCACAGTTAATTCATGCGTATGTCACAAACAGGATGCTATCCATAGTCTGTCTGTGCAGCTAGTTCATCTGTATGTCATGAACAGGATGTACCCATAGTCTGTCAGTGTGGCTAATTCATACATATGTCACAAACAGGATGCCACTCATAGTCTCTCAGCATGGCCTATGCATGCGTATGTCACGAACAGGATGCCATCCATATTCTGTCAGCAACAGAATCAGATTCTGACATAGCAGCAAAGATTAGTATTTCAGCTGTGTGTTACATGCTGCAAATTATGCATTGCCATTGCACAGTGAACTTTTTGCATGGTGCGACTGCATATGCAGTCAAACGACATGTGTTGAGCAATGTGCCCTCATACACAGGGCTTTCCCAGTGTTGAGCAATGTGCCCTCATACACAGGGCTTTCCCAGTGCTGGAGCAGAGTATCCCCATACATGGATATTTAACTTAACAATGAGAGGATGTTAAATTGCAGCCCATGCGTGAAAGTTGAAGCGATGCTCCTCTTCATAGGTGAAAAAGCTCAAGCCAAAAGTGAGAATGGGTCCCCGAAGGATGAGCACAAGGAGGGAGAACCAATCCAAGATTCACTCAGGAGACAACCATCTCTAGAAGATGAGAAGGAGGAGGTTATTTCTCAAGTATTACCAGAGGAAGACCCAAACAATCCTCTAAAGGAGCAGCCCGAGGTTCCTTTGCCCTTAGCACGGGAGGAATCATTCTCTCAACAATCACAAAAGACGGTATGGGGTACTACCTATCAACAAAATTGTCATGGTAGTTTTATTTCCACACATTGGTCACGGTGGGTATGTCAATATACTCAAAATTTGAAACCCACAGCACCTCACAAAATTATGCTGGTATGTACATGTAGCAACATGTACATACCAACATGTTATGTGCATGGTCTTCAGCAGCATCTATTGATACCACTGGTCTGGACCCAAGCTGTGTAGGGCTTTAAAGGTCAAAACCAGCACTTTAATTCTGCCAATTCAGCTATTTCAACAGGAGACTCAGATGATCCCTGTACCCAGCTGCCCCTGCCGATAGCCTAGTCACCGTATTTTGGACCCGGCGAAGTTTCCAAACATGGCCAGCCCCATGTAGAGCGCATTACACTAGTCCAACTAGGATGAAATCGACATTTCTGTTTTGTTTTTCTTTAGAGAGCATGGCCCTGTGTTTTAAAATGGTTTCAAGTTTATTTCATTTTCATTGCTGTTGCCTGTCCATTGCCTCAGGAGCCCTTGTGGGCTGGAAGGCAGGGCAGAAATATCTTAATTTTGTTGTTTTGCAGATTTTGTCTAAGACTGGGGTATGGAGGAACGAGTCGTCTGAGACCCCACCAATGATATCATGGCCGTTACAAGACGACGAGGAGATGGAGCCCACAGTCTACGATGGGGAAAGCACGGCCTCTGATACTCCACCAGAGCAGAAGGCCCAGGTTCCTAGACTGCCCCCAGGTTCTCCTTCGGAGACACCGCCACCGACGGTCCCTCGGCCACCAGAGATTCAAGAGCGGCCCACCCTTCAGTGGGCACCCTTGCCAAATCTTGGCTCAGATACAGAGGTACCGAATGACTCTCAACCAGCATCAGAAGAAGATTTGGAGTTCAGATGGGCGCCACTGTCCAAGGAGCCTTCAACAGTCTCACGGGTGATCGCTGAAAAGGTACCTTGGGTCATTTGTTGGACCAGAGAACTGGTGATGGGATTGAGTCTTTCTTGAGTTAGCCAACAAATATAACCAAAACGGTATCTTGGGTCATTTATTGGACCATCCGCCAGAGAACTTGTGATGGCATTGCGTCTTTCTTAAGTTAGCCAAGACAGATAACCCAAAAAGTATCTTGGCTCATTTATTGGACCATCAACCAGAGAACTGGTTATGGGACTGAGTCTTTCTTGAGTTAGCCAAGAAAGATAACCAAAATAGATCTTGGATCATTGTTTGGACCATCCACCAGAAAACTGGTGATGGGCTTGTTTAATGGTTGTCACCTCATTCATCCATCAAGTCATTGCCAAAGATCACACATTGCCACAGTTTTCTGGTTCTAAATAAAGGACCCAGTTCTTTACAACTGACCCTTGGCTTCTTTGTTCGCTCTTTTCCTCTTGCAGTCTTCGATATCAGCAAACAAAGCCATGAGAGGAAAATCTCCAATGCGCTATGACATACGTGCGAGCAACTCGTCTGAAAGGGAAACCGTGCTCCGGACAGAAACTAAGGTAGAACCACTTGAGCATGTGAATGGTGTACACTTTAAGAGCTGCAGTCCTACACCCATTTACTTGGGGGAATAAACCACATTGACACCACTGAGATTTACCTCTGTTCACAGTTGTCCTGTAAAGCTGCAGAATGAATGCAGTTTGACACCACTTTAACGGTCTTGGCTCCATCCTAGGAGCTGCTGGGATTTGTCATTTATTGTGGCACCAGAGCTCTTTGGTAGAGAAGGTGAAACAGATGCTGCCTAGAATCATATTGGCTTTTTTAGCTGCTGCATCATTTAGCTTGCCTAAGAAATCCCGAGGAAACTCATGGGGTCTCCACAAGTCAGCAACTTATGACTTGAAGGCACCAGACACACAAGTCAATTTACAATAATGGAACTAACCAACAGGATGCCAGGCTCTAGTTCTACCTGCAAATGAAGAAAGTAACTTTCTCGGTCTCCTCTCCTCTCCCATCCACCCTCATCCCTAACTCACAGGATTGGTCCTCGAAAGAAGAGCCGGACGCAGCAATCGTCTCAATCCTTTCCAAGCCCGCATTGATGAGCTCCTCACAGAGAGGAAGAGACAAGTCCTTCCACAACATGGTGGCCGAGCTCGCCTCCCAGATCCAGGACACCAGGGTCCCGCAATCGGCCATGGTCAACAGCATCAACGCCTTCGTGGAGTCACCCATCGGGCAGGTCTTTTCCACAACCATTGATAGGGCGCTGATGAAATCAGAAGAATGGCTGAATTATTACCTCCCGTTGCCGCCAACTAGCATTGGTGAGAACTGGGCAGAAATGGTGTGGAGGCAATGGCCCGAATCCTTCTCTTGGAACCATAAAATCGTAGATGTGGAAGGGATTGCAAGGGTCATATAACTCAAGACTTTGCCCAGGGGTGCCAATAGGAATGTGCAGGGAGTGTGGACCACACTGGGTGGCACCCCAAAGGTAGTGTCACTGGGTATAATGGTGGGAAGTGGTTGCATTTTGGCTCTGTTGGCCAAGCAGTAAAGAGAGTCCGCTCCCTTTCCCACCCAGCCAGCATCTCCAACAGACCCAGAAAGGGCTGTCAAAGAGAGGAGGGGAGTATCAAAATTGACCCTTGTTTGTTCATCCATTATGGATAAATTAACATACTTAATAAATAAAATATCTCCGAGGAAGTTTAATTTGGAATGGGAACCATGGATAGATCGTATAAAGAAAGAAGATGTTAATATGTCCACTATAATAGATTAAAATATAGAAGACTTACGAAGATATAGGTAAAACCAAAACCAACTTAATTACTCGGGTATTTGGATGATGAGAAGTATGCATAGAAGTGATTTGATTTCAAAAGAAGAAGAAGAAATGGTAAACAGAAATGAGGGTTGATGTCAAATATACTAGGTACGCCAATGGGCTTGCCATGCAGGAAAACACAGCGAAAGCACTCCTGAGAGATGGCCATCCTACTCCTGTTTAAAGACCTCCAAAGATGGAGACTCCACTGCCTTCTTAGGCAACCCACTCCATTGCCAAACAATTCATGTGGTCAAGAGGTTCTTCCTAATGTTTAGGTGGCATCTCTTTTCTTGACGTTTGAACCCAGTGGCTGGCATTGCAGTCCCTGGAGCAGCAAATCAATAAGGTCCATTTTCTACATGACCTCCATTCAGATGTTCACTTCTCAGTCGTCTCTTCTCCAAGCTAAACATAGCTCCCTTAGTCATTCATCATAAGGCTTGCTTTCCAGACCTTTCATCATCTTGGTCTTAATCCTGATTCAAGGAGACCCATTGAATGGATGCGGTTGCACAATGGTTGTCATCTCATTGGTCATTCATTGCCAAAGATCACACATTGCCACAGTATGGCATAAATAGCCACATGGGGAATTCCATCACATATTCCCTAAGCTGAATACCAACCTGTAACGCAACACAAACTCAGTCAAAGATCAATGTTTGTACTTGTGTGCCTTCCGTTTGTTTCTGGCTTATGGTGACCCTAAGGTGACTGTGATTTATGGCAACCCTGTCAAAGGATTATCTGGGCAAGGTTTCTTCAGAGGAGGTTCGCCATGGCCTTCCTCTGAAGCTGAGAGAGTGAGGCTTGACCTAAGATCTTAGTCTCTTGGAACCTCAACTGAAGCTTTAAGTTACTACAGTGCTAAACATTTGGGGAAATTTTCATTAGGGAAAGCAATGCCCCCATTTTGTCCCCTGCCTCCATAGCTACACACTCCATTGGATCTCCATTGTCAGCCATAGAGAACTGGATTGCAAGTCAGGGATAGTCTCAATACAGTTAGTTGTTTCGGGATCAGATATTGGCTATAATGGGATCCCAAGATTAGGATGTCATATTGAAGATGGAGCAAGCTTGTTTCCTGCTGCTCCAGAGAACAGGGCCTGGAGCAATAGATGCAAACTATGGGAAAATAGATCCCACTTAAACCTTAGGAAGACCTTTCTGATGATAAGAGCTATTTGACAGTGGAAGATGCCTCCTTGGAGGATGGTGCAGTTTTCTTCTTTGGAGGCTTTCAACCAGAGATGGCCATCCATCGGGAGTGCTTGGATTGTGTGGCAGAATGGAGTTGGACTGGATGACCCTTGGGGTCTCTTCCGATCCTATGATTCTATCATTTTAGGATGTTCCTCTGCTGTAAACAGTCTGCCGCCTGTATTTACCATCAACAAATGTTACCTTATATAGCAACTGACGTCTTGCGGAGGCCTGGACTGACACCCAGTTCTGCAACCGAACCATCGCCTGTTGTGTTTGTTCTTTTCTTCAGCCCAGCCCAGTGCTTCACAAGACCTTTCCAGCCCTTCTTCCTTGGACCTTTGCAAGGAAGGCTGCTTCATGCGCATCAACTCCCTCTCAACACAGCTGCGCAACCGGGCTTTCAAGTACATCCTGCGCCAGGTCAAAAGGACCCGCAAGAGCACTGGGGAGAACCTCTCTCTCCTCGACCAAGTCTTAGACCTGGTAGGTAAGAGTGGGAAAACTGGAACAGAACTAGTTCTTACCCCACCCCCAAAATACCCAGACACCTTGTATCAGCAGACTACAGTGCCCAGAATCCCCCATCAAGATGTTGGTGAGGGATTATGTTCAGTCCCCTGGGATGGTTCTTGCAAAGCTTTTCAAAGACTGGCCTTGCCATATCTTAGGATGCATGAGAGGCAATAATAATAACTTTCCCCCAAGTTTTTACACTCAAAAGATTACAATTCGAAATATAAAGATAATAGCCAACAACCAAGAGTCAAGATGCATTCCGATCCTGTCCCAATTTGTCAGGAAAAATCCCAATTAATCCTCTGCCTTCTCACTTTTTCAGCTGCTTTCAAAATGTCCCAGTTTCTTCTTCCTCCTCCTCCCACTTTTTTCCATTGTCTTCAGCTTACTTGCATGGCTGCAAACTGACTGCAAGCAATGTGCAAACAGAGTTTCTATTCACTTAAATCAACTTAAGTAAGGCCCCATTCCCACTTACAAATAAATCGGTGCGCAATCCGAATCGATGGGTTGATTCGACAGCGGAGCGTGGTTCCCACTACATTTGCCCTGATTGCATTTTTCCCTCTAAAATAATCCCCTTGTGGTTCCCATTCACAAATGAATCAGTTCAAAATGATTCGGTTCCAGCCAGCCGAAGGAGAAATTTGAATCGATTCCGATCTGTGTGTGTGGTTCTCACTTGCGCAGATTCGATTTATCGAAAAAGAAGCGGAGAAAATCAGCATCAAAAAGACGGGGGTTAAATGGGTCAATCGCAATGCCCCCCTCTCAGAATCGCTTCAGGGAACCAGGGTCAATTGAACTGGTTTAGCCAAATCACGATCTGGTTTAAAAGGTAGTGGGAATGAAGCCTAAGTAGCTGAACTAGAATCTCAGTGAATGCTATTTGCTTGGGCATTTTTGTTTAGCAAATCTGAAGTCAGACAAGGGCAGGAAGAACATCTCACCCTCCAGATGTTGTTAGCCCCGAAATTACATGATGCCTCACCATTAGTTATACTGGCTGTGGATGCTGAGAGTTGCAGTCCAAGGGTTACCTGTTGCTCACCTCTGGTTTGAGGTGTTTCTTGATCTGTCTCCAGCAATAATTGATCTCTCTCTCTCTCTCTCTCTCTCTTAAAATAATAAATGCCTTTCTCTCCTCCAGATAGACTACACTGGTGGCCTGGGTTCAAGCAGTTTCCCCAAAGTTCCTGAACAGCTCTCAGGCCTATGGAACGAGTGGCAACCAGAGCAAGAACTGGAAGGCTCAAAGCAGGCGATAAGGAGTGGCATGGAGTCAGTCTCTTTCATTCCCGAGGTATTTTGGTGAGGAGCAAAAATGTGCAAGGGTGGGTCCCCAGAAGCAAGGTTGCGCTGGTGGAACTGCTCTCCCCCAGAGAAAACAAAGCGGTGCCAACTGTAGAATCATAGAGTTGGAAAAGACTGCAAGGGCCATCCAGTCCAACCCCATTTTGCCATGCAGGAAATCCAAATCAAAGCATCCCTGACAGATGGCCATCCAGCCTCTGTTTAAAGACCTCCAAGGAAGAAGATTCCACTACACTCTTCCTAATGTTGAGCTGGAATCTCTTTTCCCATAGTTTGCAGCCACTACTCCATCTTCTAGTCTCTGGAGCAGCGGAAAACAAGCTTGCTCCCTCCTCAATATGACATCCCTTCAAATATTTCAACACTGCACCTAAGAGCCAGGGATAGGATTATCTAGTGGCCGGTTTCCCGAGAGGTAAGGGGAGGTGCTTGAAGGTGAGGGGGAGGAGCCTAGTTGAGAAGAGGTGGGGCTTAATCATTCTTGATTGACAGGCCAGGATGGAGAGGGTTTGAGAAGATCAGTGGTCCCCGACCATCGGTCCTCCATTTGTTTCAGACTTCAGCTCCCAGAAGTCCCAGCCAACTTGACCAGCAATTGTGAATTATGGGAACTGAAGTCCAAACCATCTGGAGGACCAAAGACTAGGAACCCTCTTGAGCAAAAACTTTCTGGTCAATCAGAAAAATAGTGTTGACTCCTTGAGTTGAGTTGACTCTTGGCCAACTCTACGTTTGGTGCTTTGAGAAGACCAATGGGCCAAAGGGTCAACTCTAGTTGGGAACGCAACTTGACAAATCAAGAAATATGGGATCTGGAGCAACTCGTATGGCTCCGACATGGGGCTGGACTTCAAGCCGTCCAGTATGGACCAATCCATAGAAAATGGGGGCAGCTGGGCTTCTGGGGACTTTAGTTCAGCGGCCGAATGTGGACTTCAAAGAATGGTTCTCTTTATTTTTTTCTGTAGCAACTTGAGATGAAGGCCTTAAGCTTGACCCGAAGCCTGGCCCAGGAGCTGTACACAACGTACCACAACTTCTTGCCCCACATTTCGGAGCTCCCTCTCCACCTCCAAGAAAAAGCCACCCAGGTCTATGAGGGCTTGGAAGAACTTCAGTCTCACTTGGCTTTGACTCCTTCCCTCCGGGATTTGCCGGCCAGCGTCATCGTCCAGAGCCGGGAAAGAATCGCCAACGCCCGAGAGAACCTGGATGAGATCTTGGACTTCATGAGCCAAAACCCGCCGTCCCAGTGGTTGCTCCAGAAAAGCGCCTCCAAATCAGGCAAGGACCCGCTTTTCTCGGAAGGGGAGAAGCCACTAGGAGGACCAGAGAATGAAGGCAACGTGGCCGGAGCCAGTTCCTCCCATCAAACAGAGCGCCCATTGCCACCTCCTCCGCCACATCTTTAGTCCGGCTCCAAAAACTCCAGTCCCTAAACACCAGAAGGACCACATCTCCCCAGCTTTGCTATGCAGAAGCCTGGATTCAGGATTATCCAGAAGTCCCAGGTGGTGCCATCTTTTGACCTGAAGCTGCAAAGAAGAAGAGGTGAGACGCCAACTGACCAGCCCTGTGCGTTTTGTCCTAATAAATCCCCCTACCAAATATGAACGCGTCTGTAAATTTCTTGAGCATATCTTCAAATACTTTGGAAAGTCTAGAAACTTTAGTCAAAAAATTGACTCCAAAAACCTGAGTCGACTTATCCATGGGTCAATGTAAGTACTATACGCTTGTCCCTCCCTATTCGCTAGGGTTAGGGGCACAAGACCCCCGTCAATATGGAAAAATTGCAAATAACAAAAACACCATGGTTTTGGCTGAGAGGTCACCTCTCTAGGAATCTCTAGGTCCTCCAGTGCAACTCTGCACAGACACTGAGCATAAGAACCGCCGGAGGAGCTACAAATGTCTAGTAGAATATCCTCTCTAGAAATATCTAGGTTCTTCAGTGCAACTTTTAGTTAAAGTTGACCATAGAGTTGCATTGGAAGACTTAGATATCCCTAGAGAGAACATATTAATAAAATCTGTGAATAATCAAATCCGTAAATATCAAAGCCGCAAATGTGGAGGGACGAGTGTACAGTACTTTAAAGCGAGAGTGTCATCTGTTCTGGAAGCATAAGCACAAAAAGTTATGCCTGCTAGAATGTTGTAAGCTTTTTGGCACTGTTTTCCTTTGCTTCACCCTTTGCATCCTTTGTTACACACCCTTAAATTTTACTCTCGACTTATCCACGAGTCATACAAAACCCCATATTTTTGGCCCCAAAATCTGCCCTCGGCTTATACATGAGTCAACTTATAGTTGAGTACATACGGTAATTTCTGTAGTCTAAAGCAGAGCTTGGAAAGTTACTTATTTAAAAGAACACCAGCTATTGGTCTGATCATCTGACAAGTCATTACTGGTTACTGTAGTCAGGAAAGGCAATTTGCTATCTTAGCTATAAAGAGTTATTCTTCTGTATTAGTAAATAAAAGGATATGCTTCCTAGTTCCCCCAAGTGGCCAGTTCAGAGATTGCACCTTGGAAATACTCAGGAAATAAAAATGCAAAAGACATTATAAAGCAAGGCTTCCTTGCTAAGCATGACCTAGTGGTTTGAGCTTTGGACTAGGACTCTGGAGGCCAGAGTTCAAATCCCAGCTTGGTTATGAAAACCCACTGGGTGACCTTGGGCAAGAAGTCACACTCTCTCAGCCTCAGGGGAAGTCAATGGCAAACCTCTTCTGAACAAATCTCACCAAGAAAAACTCATGATATGTTCGCCAGAAGTCGGAAACATAGAATCATAGAGTTGGAAGAGACCGCAAGGGCCATCCAGTCCAACCCCATTCTGCCATGCATCTAAATGAAAGCATCCCCGACAGATGGACACCCAACAACAGCAACAACAATAACAATCGCATGAAGCAACCACCCTTACCCCGTCTCTCATTCTTCCACTGTTGAACAGCTCTTACTGTCAGGAAGTTCCTCCTAAGGTTGAGGTGGAACCTCTTTTCCTGTAGCTTGACTCCATTGCTCCATGTCCTATTCAGCAGTAAACAAGCTTCCTCCATTCTCCATATGACACTCCTTCCAATATTCAAACAGGGTCTATTCTGTGAATGGGATTCAATTCCCTGCTTGGCCATGGAAATCCACTGAGTGACTTTGGGCAAGTCACATGCTCTCAGCCTCAGGGAAAGGAAAATGCAAATCTTGCCAATTTAACCCCATGATAGGCTCACTTTAGGGTCACCGTAAGTCGGAAGCAATTTGAAGGCCCACAACAACAAATTCTTTAAACAGACATCCATGCCTCCATCCCCCATCCATCCACGAATCCATCTCAATCTCATACTAAACACATAGTGTCTCCATATAGTGACCAGACATACTTCTTTTCCTGGACATGTCCTACCTTTCGCCCTTCTATTCAGGAGGAGTTTCAAAATGTCCTCCTTGTTGAGCGTGATAAAGAAGTATGAATATACATTTCCATGAGTGTTTTTAGCTTTTATTTGGTCATGTCCTCAGTTTTCCTTGGATGCCCTACATTTTGCCTTGGTGGCGAGGACATCTGGGTACCCTATCCATCCATCCATCCATCCATCCATCCATCCATCCATCCATGAATCCATCCATGAATCCACCCACCCACCCATCCATGAATCCATCCATGCATGAATCCATCCGCCCATCCATGAATCCACCCATCTCAATCTCATACACTAAACTCCTAGTAGACCCAACTTTCTCGGCCACCTCTAGACTTCTCTCCATCCTTCCTCTCCAGGGTTGCCAGGAACCTGTGGCGAGTTGTCTATCTATGACATCACCATGCTTCACAACAGTTGCATGGAATGCTGGGGGTTCTTCCTGAGCCCCCAGCCCCTATGGATCGAGGGAAAATGGTGTCATGAACCAAGGGCTCTTTCTCGCCTATCCGACTGGGCCGGTGCACCAAGACCATGGCTGACGGTGAGTGCCGCCATGGGAGCCAAAGAGCGGCTCCTCCATTTTGTAGCAGAACCGGAGCTCACAGGGCCAAAGACCCAGGACCTCTTGATGCACAGGGATGAAGATGTCACCTGTCACTCACCTCTCCAGCTTCTCTGAGCGTACAAAATCCCAGCCCCAAATTAGATCACCTACAAATGAATTAGCACCGGGTTCCCTGTAAATATGCTCTCTGTTACAGCCAAGAAGTAGCCCCCTTCCAGTCATGCTTTGCTCCCAAGATGGATGCATCTGTGCACCAGGCCAGAGCTTTCCAGGGCCTACTCAGGCTTCTTGGTGCTGTTTCAAGCACTGGCTCTCATTGTAATTGAGTTTCTTTCAATGTAGCTTGCAGTTAAGGGAGAAACTGATTTTTTCTCCAGCAGCCACAATCAACAAACCTAGCAATTCCTATCTGCACCAGGAACAGGTCTTTTGTCAGGTTAATGGATCTTAATTGTCATAGACTTGCAGAGTTGGAAAAGACCCCATGGGGCCATATGGAACCTCATGCCATGCAGGAACACACAATCAAAGCACCCCGACAAGTCAAGCTACCTTCACCGCCAATGTTTTCTGTTCTTGTTGTTCTGTGCCTTCAAGTTGTTTCCGTATCACAGGGTTTCCTGAGGCTGAGACTGCAACCCAGCAGGTTTTTTGGTCCGGGGAATGGAGCTTAATTGTCCATTCAAAGTCAAGCCAGAACCACTGCCAATGGTTTCCATTCTTCTTGTTGGAAATGGCTTAAGGTGACCCTATCGCAGGGCTTTTCGGGCTGAGAGTGTGTGACTTGCTGGGTTTCCTGGCTAACTCATTGTAAACTGCTTAGAGAGTGCTCAGAAGTGTAAGAGTTATTGCTATTGCTATTATTATTTTCATAGCTGAGCGGAGACCATAGAAACAAGGGTTCAAGTCCCCACTCAGCCATGGAAACCCATTGGGTGACCTGGAGCGAGTCACATACTCTCAGCCCCAGAAAACCCTGTGATAGGGTTGCCTTAAGTCAGAAATGACTCAAGAAAACAACAAACTACAATTAAGCCCCATTAGCCTGACAAAAGACCTGCTGGGTAGTTTCTGCAGTGCGGACGCAGCCCAGGTGCACAATCAGGAACAATTGAATCCAAATATGAAATCAAATCCAAGCCAGAAGGCGTCCAAGTTAATTACTCCATTTTCCAATTTCTTTCCTCTTCTCTTTCAAACTCTCATCCTGGATGATTTCGGTGGATAAACACATCTGCAGATGATGATGATGACACCATTAAGGTACAGTTGTCGTTCTTGTTATTTCATACCCTGTCAGACAGGGACTCATGGCCTTGTGGAAAGGACTCCAATATAAGCATATGATACAATGCAAGGCAATGCAATGCAACACTTGCAAAAGGAGTCTCTCTTATCAGGAACTTGGAAATCTCAAATGTTCCAGAATCCAAAACTTTTTTTCTTGGGTGGCTGAGAGAGTGCCATGCGGACATGCCTTGATGCACCTCTCTGTTGTGTTGTGTTGTGTTCAGCTTGGGAAGAGAGAGGCGGACAGTCTTTTGGAGACCTATCTGACTGCGCAGGACCTGGAATCTGCCGTCATGGACTTTCTGGAACAGGACAATTCATTTATACAACGTAAGACAAAATATGGGGTATGAATCACACCAGAGACCCAAGCTAATGCTCTCTTAGCCTGCACTGAGCTGTGGGTTTCCTTGTGCGCCGTACTCTTTCCAGAATGGCCCAAAGCTCCTGGCTTCCATGTCAGCAGGGCAGTTAATCCAGTCCAGGTTTTATGCCCAACAGTTAAACAAGGGAATGCTCTTTTTAAGGCCTCTCATGAGTCCTTCGGAAGGTGATGGAGTCTCCTTCTTTAAACAGAGGCTGGATAGCCATCTGGATGCTTTGGTTGAGAATTCCTGCATGGCAGAATGGGGTTGGGGTGCATGGCCTTTGGGGTCTCTTCCAACTCTATGATTCTATGACTTATGGCAACCCTCTCATAGGGCTGAGAGTGTGTGACTTGCTCCACTCAGTGGGTTTCCATAGCCATAGAGGGAGCATAGAGTGTAGGGTTCAAGTCCTCACTCAGCCATGGAAACCCATTGGGTAACCTGGGGCAAGTCACATACTCTCACCCCCAGAAAACCCTGTGATATAGTTGCTTAAGTCATTTCTGATTTGAAGGCACACAACAAGCATTGGCTTTGAATTGGCAGTGAAGCTGTATTAGCGTGACAAAAGACCGGTTGGATGATTTCTGCAGTGCAGACGCAGCCCAAGTACATGATCAGGAAGAACTGAATGAAAATAAGGAATAGAATCCAGGCCAGAGGTCCTCCAAGTTAATGACTCCGTTTTTCTATTTCTTTTCCTCTTCTCTTTAAAACTCTCAACCTGGATGGCTTCCTGTGGATAAACACTTCTGCAGAAGATGATGACAGCATTCAGGTATAGTTAGTGGTGGTGTTGTCTTGTACCTGTCATGTTGGGCCTCATGAAAAGGATTACAATGTAGGCTTACGATACACTACTTACGAAAGGATTGCCATACTGGTTGAGTCCATCCATCCATCCATCATCGACCTATTCATCATTGACCTATCTTCCTATCTATCATTATCATCTAGCTTTCTGTCTAAGTACACTCATCCCTCCATATCTGTGGCTTTGATTTTTGCAGATTTGATTATTCATGGATTTGATGAATATGTTCTCTCTAGAAATCTCTAGGTCCTCCAGTGCAACTCTGTGGTCAACTTTAACTACAAGTTGCACTGAAAGACCTAGAGATTCCTAAAGAGAACACTCTCCTAGGCCTTTGTAGCTCCTCCGGTGCAACTCTATGGTCAGTGTCTGTCGGACGTTGACCACAGTTGAACTGGAGGACCTAGAGATTCCTAGAGAGGTGTCCTCTCCGGTAAAAACATGGTGTTTTTGTTATTTATGGCTTTTCCATATTCACGAGAGTCTTGTGCCCCTAACCCCAGGGAATGTGGGGGGACAAGTGTATATGCAAACACAGGTATTTTGAAATCTCCCCCAGAAAAATCCAAAATCCCAAACACTTCTGGTCCCAAGCATTTTGGAAAAGGGAGACTCAACCTGTGTAAGGACTGGAAGGCTAATTCTGAGAAAGCACAGCCGCTTCATACCTTTGGTACCATTGGGTTAGCTCAGTTCTGTCCTTCCTTGGTCGGATCCATGCTAGGCAGAGTTTGAAACTGGTTCCAAAAGTGCCGTGCGGACATGCCTTGATGCACCTCTCTATTGTGTTGTGTTCAGCTCGGGAACAGAGAGGCGGACAGTCTTTCGGAGACCTATCTGACTATGCAGGACCTGGAATCTTCCATCATGGACTTTCTGGAACAGGACAATTCACTTATACAACGTAAGACAAAATATGTGGAATGATTCACACCAGAGACCCAGGCTAATGCTTTCTTAGCCTGCGCTGAGATGTGGGTTTCCTTGTGCGCCATACTCTTTCCAGAAGGGCCCAAAGCTCCTGGCTTCCATGTCAGCAGGGCAGTTAATCCAGTCCAGGTTTTATGCCCGTTTACTTATGTATCACAGGGAATATAATATTATGCATATAATATATTGAAACATTGCATACAGTGGATGAACAACATTACATTACCATTGTTGTGTGCCTTCAAGTTGTTTCCAAGATAGGAATATTATATGTATATCATTATAATCCATTCCAGGTTTTATGTTCAATGTGTATTATATGCCAAATATGTATTATAGGGAATACAGTCGTCCCTCCCGATTCACGGTCTTGTCATTCATGTCCCCAGTCTTTTGCGAACGGCAAGCTGGGAGGGACAAAATGGCGCGTGCATCTGAGATGTGCACACAGCACCAAAAATGGGAGTGTGCCCCCATTGTAAGCAAGGGGGCTCCAATATTGGCGATTTTCCCCAATTCACGGGGGGTCCAGAATGAAAGGGATGACTGTATAATATCATGCATATAATATAATTAAATATTAAGTCCAGGAAATGAAAGACATTACATTATTGTTGTCGACTTCAAAGATATAGCCATGTTGGTCTGGAGAATCAATATGTAGAGATCTTGTAGCATCTTTGAGACTAACTAAAGAAAGAAGTTGGCAGCAGGAGCTTTCGTAGACTAAAGTCTACTTCCTCAGATGCATCTTAGATAGACAGACAGAAGATGATAGATAGGAAGATAATAATGATAGATGAGGAAGAAAACTTTAGCGCCCAAACAGACAGGCCAAAATAAAGCTGGAGCTATGCTGTTTAAATGATGGATGCATCCTAAGAGGCTGGAAGTCGCACCAAAGCCACGCTCCAATTCTAAGGACTGCTCCAATCCTAAGGATATGCGTGCAACGTGCCCAAGTGGGTTTCATGTTTGAGCAGGGAATTGAACCCAGGTCTCCAGAGTCATCCGCCGCACCATGTTGGTCCCCTAACCTAGGGCTGGGAAAAATGTCCTGTATATTTGGAGACGGGCCTTGCTTTTGTTTGGAAGAACTAAACCCAAGGTCTTTGCGCAGCGCTGACCCCTGAGGTGAGCCGAAGCCAAGAAGACGAGGAACTGGATGGAGATTTGAGTACCCCAGAAACCATGGCTTCCGATTCCTCTGAGGTGATCCCCCGAGCTGCAGTCGAAACAACCTCCTCGGACAGGAATATGGACACGGCCGAAGAGACAGTCTCTCCCACCCCCTCTATAGAAAAGATTTTCAGAAACAGTTTAATCTCCAATCCGGAGTTTGCGATAGAGAAGGTAACTCGGCTTCTTTTGGAGTTCCTATTGGTCCTATTTGCTTTTGGCATTCCAAAAAAGGTTGGAAATTATACCCCTCTAGAGCCTTGGTTCCCAAACTTTGGTCCACCAGATATTTCAGCCTTCAGCTCCCAGAAGCCCCAGTGATCAGGAATTCCACGAGTTAAAGTCCTAAACAACTGGAGGACCAATGTTTGGGGACCATTGCTCTACAGCAGTGGCTTCCAATCTGGCCTTCCAGGTGTTTTGGACTTTGGTTCCCAAAATCCCAAACCATTGGCCAAATTGACAGAGGCTTCTGGAAGCTGAGGTCCAAAACATCTGGAAGACAAATGTTTGAGGACCACTGACTGAGGGGTTTGCCAGCTCTTTTCCTTCTGTTTTCCTCTGCAGTCCCTCTAAAAATGGCCACAGTCAGTGATTTTTGCATCCCATAAGTGTCTCAGAACCTGGACTATCTCCAGGTACCTCCATTTTCCATTGCAGGCCCTCTCAAAATGGCAACTGGAAGTGATTTGCATCACAAAAATACCCCAGAACCCAACCTGATTTCCTAATACCTAAATTTTCCTCCACAGTCCCTCTCAAAATGGCAACAGGAAGGGAGGAAAATGGAGGTCTTTGGGTTTGCTGCAAGAGTTTGGGACATGTGATGGGGGGTGTTCTCAAGGATTTAGCCCCAATTCCTTTAACACAGTTGCCCACCTCAGCAAGAGTGGGAATCCTGTGATCCCCAGATGAGGTTGGACTACATCTCCCAGCTCCCTTCACCATTGGCTTTGCTGCTGGGCTTTGCAATCCAGCAACATCTGGAGCTCTTCCTTGAGGGCCATTCCCAGCTTC
The DNA here is from genome assembly GCF_019175285.1 of Sceloporus undulatus. Classification (NCBI taxonomy): domain Eukaryota; kingdom Metazoa; phylum Chordata; class Lepidosauria; order Squamata; family Phrynosomatidae; genus Sceloporus; species Sceloporus undulatus. The sequence goes on from NC_056528.1 coordinate 26,359,554, forward strand.
CCTCACCATTGGCTTTGCTGTTGGGCGTTGCAGTCCAGCAACATCTGGGGGTCTTCCCTGAAGGCCATGCAGGGTTGAAATATCCAAGCCATGCTGGAAAACAGAACTAAAGACTATCTTTCCTATTATCCCCCATCCTTGGTGGTTTCAGGTTCTGGGGGAAGCCACAGCCAACATCTTGACTGAAGCTGAGGCAGAGGCCTCCAAGATTGCCGAGTGGGACTCCGAGACCGACTTGACCGAGCCACACAGCATCTTGACCTGCCGGGTGTGCCAACTCTTTGTGCGGACGGTGGACAGGCTACTAGACAAATCGGACGAACTGAGGGAACACTACCTGCCCCTCACCGAGGAGGAGATTGGTAAGGGAGTATTGGGGTACGACGGGAAGGAGGAAGGGAGAGGCAATGAATAACAAAAGGGACGTATTAGGCGCCCAAGTTATGGAAGAGTTCATAGAATCCTAGAGTTGGAAGAGACCCCAAGGGCCTTCCAATCCAACCCCGCTTCTTCCATGCAGGAAGACCAGAATCCTAGAGTTGGAAGAAGGCACCAGATTGAGAAATACATATACACTTGTCCCTTCACATTCGCTAGGGTTAGGGGGAAAAGACCCCCATGAATATGGAAAAACCGCAAATAACAAAAACACCATGTTTTTTACCTGAGAGGACACCTTTCTAGGAATCTCTAGGCCCTCCAGTGCAACTCTGTGGTCAACATCCGATAGACACTGACTACAGAATTGCGCTGGAGGAGTGACAAATGCCTAGTAGAGTTGTATTATCTCTAGGTATCTCCAGGTTTTTCAGTGCAACTTTTAAAGTTGACCATAGAGTTGCACTGGAAGACCTAGATATTCCTAGAGAGAACATATTAATCAAATCCATGAATAATCAAAGCCGCAAAAGTCAAAACCACAAATATGGAGGGAGGAGTAAACTTCGGAATTCATCTTTTCATCCCCTCCCTTTTCTTCGACTCAGGCAACCTGAAAACCGCCGTCGAGGAGATGGATGAGGCGGCTGCAGACCACCAGATGCAGGCTTGCCTGTCGAGGATCAACAATTTGTCCAGCAAGCTCCGCCAACGGGCATACATGATGGCACTGAGCAAGCTGCGGATGGCAAGGCGCAACACTCAGGAAAACATCTTCCAGCTCCACCAGGCGATCGATTTGGTAGGTCTTCCATCTCTTCCCTTATTTCCCCAGAGTCGTCTTGCTACAAGACCAGCTCATCTACCCACCCCAAATGTATCTGCCATGGTAGTACTCCTGCAATGATCCCAGCCGATCAGCAACCACATACCGGATGCTGTCGTCCCATTTTTCCAACTGTTTCTCAAAGGTCCTGGTTTCTCTCTCCCCCTCCTACCTTCCCTCTTTCCTGCATTGCAGCAAAATAAATATTATAGATTTTTGTGGGTTTTTCAGGCTATGTGGCCATGTTCTAGAAGAGTTTGTTCCTGACGTTTCGCCAGCATCTGTGAAGATGCTGATCTGAAGATGCCAGCCACAGATGCTGGCGAAACGTCAGGAACAAACTCTTCTAGAAACCATGGCCACATAGACCGAAAAACCCACAAAATCTACCCATGCCAGCCATGAAATCCCTTCGACTTCACATTTTAAAAAATGGTCTCCATTACGCATTCACAAGACAGAGAGGAGAGGCAGATCTCCACTTCCCAGTAGGTTCAGCAAAAGCAAACTGCTACAACATCTCTTAGTTTGCATGCTCTTCCTCAGCAACACTTTTGCAGTCTTTGCCATCTCCGACATTGCTTGGCCACTGTACCCTGTGAATGACTGAGTTTCTTTATTACGGTGACATACCAATACCTATTTGGCCCTCGGTGAAATACTGCAATGCAACAAGTCTTCTTCTCTTCTGTCTCCCATTTTGCATGCGTGATCCCAGATTGGACAGGTCCAGCAGGAAGATGACCCCCAGAGCCATCACAGTTATCGGAAACTGAGTGCCATCACTGTCGAGTGGACTCATCGGCATTCAATTGTGGCTCCCCTAGCCTTCGCGCATGAAACCAATCTTCATGTGGAAAGAGAGGAAATTGGGACACCCCTGGCTCAAATAGTTTTGTCGATGAGCCGAGATCCCCATCATTGAGAAAATCAGGATCCCCATTGTAGAAATCAGTCATGTCGAGGACGAGGAAGGGTCGACAGCTACGCCGAGACTCCAGAAGAGCAGATACGATGACGCCTCCGAGAGATGAGCCTCGAGGAGGTGACCCACACATTCCGCTAGAGATCGACATCCCAAAGGTGACCCCAACACTTCCGCTAGAGATCAATGTCCCAGAGGTGACCCCAACGCCTCCGATCCCAAGAATCCACTCTGTGAAGGCGGCAAGCCCTCTCGACAAACGCATCCGGAGAGATATGGCCAACGTAACGTAACAGCGCCTGGCTGTGACGAAAGTCTACGCCATCTCTAAAAACGCGGCAGGGATATTCGGAGAAGAGGGTGACATTCCTCCCTCTGAGGTCGGCGGGGGTGGGACTGATGATGTTTATGAATTATAAGGTTGTTTACAGATGCCAACCGTCTCCACCTAGAATGGATCCACAATTATATGAGTGTTAGAAGTAGAACAGCAAACACAGAGATTTTTAAAAAACGAACCAATGGAGAATTTCAGGAAATTTGGAAGCCTGTAATCAATTCCTAGCGATAAAATGGGTCATCATTTGGCGATACGGGATTAATAGATTAGATCCACTGCATCAGATGGATAGTTTACTAGTCGCTATAGAGGGGACGGTTGAATTGGTGAGGATAAGGTAGGTTACCCATCTTGTTGAAAGAATGTTAAATCTGAACGAATGTCCTTTCTGTTCTCCAACAGATGAAGCCCAAGCGCTAGAGATGTCCCGCAGCCTCGCTACAACCTTCAGGACACGTATGAGAACCTTTTGGTTCACCTCCAAACCTTCCCGTTCATCTCCAGCAGAAGCTGTATCAAACCTGCCAGCGCATGGCCAAACTCCGCTCCGATTTTGACTCTGCCCAAAGTTTCGAGGACTTGTCCCATGACTTCTTGAGTAAGAGCTTTGAAATCATGGACGAAGCCCAGGGCTCACTGGACGAGCTGATGGAGTACGCTTTGCAAAGCCCCAAAGCTCTCTTATGGCTGAAGGACCACCTTCCAGTTCCAGAAGAAGGGGAAGAAGAACGGGTGTTAGGAACAGAGGGTGCATTCCCTATTGAAGGGGAAGCGGACCCACTTGACAACAGATGACGGCCGAGAAGAGAAGCATATTATAATCCAGCAAACCTATGACCCCAAAGGCTGTGACGTGACACACTTCCGGTAAAGAAGAGAAAGAGGTCACCTCATCTCCTCGGAACGGATTCAGAGACATCTGAAAACGCTCCAGACCTCCGAACCCAAGGCTGTGATGCGAAATCCCTTCTAACAAGCAGAAAGAGGAAGTCTCACCTTCCAGCAAACAGGACTGGAATATAAAAAACTCTGCAGGGCTACGTTCCAAAACTCTCGGAGAACAAAGGTTTTTCCCAGTGAAGACCCAGGAGGAACACTCCACCTCCATGAAAGATGAAGAGGAGTGAGAGGTGGACATCTTGAAGCTCCAACGGGCCCATGATCCCAAAGGCTGTGATGATGGTGTAGAGATAGTGGCCCCACCTGCACGCGAACAGGAGTTGCAAGACATACTAATAGTCCAACGGGCCTATGACCCCAAAGAATGTTATGAAGGAGCACCTCCTGAGAGGAGAAGGTTGCCCCACCTTCTGGCAATGGGAACGCGGAGGGCTACTTACAAATCCAACAAGCCTACGACCCCAAAGGCCTGTGATGACGAAATCCCTTTACACAAGGAAAAGGAGGAAGTCTCACCTTCCAGCAACAGGACTGGAATCAACTGAAAACTCTGCAGGGCTACGTCCCCAAACTCTCGGAGAACAAAGGGTTTACCAGTGAAGCCAGGAGGAAATCCCACCTTCCATGAAAGATGAAGAGGAGGTGAGAGAGGTGGACATCTTGAAACTCCAACGGGCACATGATCCCAAAGGCTGTGATGATGGTGTAGAGATAGTGCCCCACCTGCCGCTGAACAGGGTTGCAAGACATATTAATAGTCCAACGGGCCTACTGACCCCAAAGAATGTTATGAAGGGCACCTCCTGAAGAGAAGGTTGCCCCACCTTCTGGCAAATGGGAGCGGGAGGGCATCTTACAACATCCAACAAGCCTATGACCCCAAAGGCTGTGATGACAAAATCCCTTCTAACAAGGACGAAGGAGGAAGTCTCACCTTCCAGCAAACAGGACTGGAATATACTGAAAACTCTGCAGGGCTACGTCCCCAAACTCTCAGAGAACACGGGTTTTCCAGTGAAGACCAGGAGGAAATCCCATCTTCCATGAAGATGAAGAGGAGGTGAGAGAGGTGGACATCTTGAAACTCCAACGGCCCATGATCACAAACAAAACTGTGAGAGATGCGAGCACCAGGCCCCCTGCTAGTGAACATACAGGAGGCAAGACATCTAATAGTCCAACGGGCCTATGACCCCAAAGTTGTTATGAAGGGCACCTCCTGAAGAGGTTGCCCCACCGTCTGGCAATGGGGGCGGGAGGGCATCCTACAATCCAACAAGCCTATGACCCTAAGAGTGTGTGATGAAATCCCTTCTAACAAGCAGAAAGAGGAAGTTCACCTTCCAGCAAACAGGAATGGAATATACTGAAAACTCTGCAGGGCTACGTCCCCAAACTCTCAGAGAACAAGGGTTTCCAGTGAAGACAAGGATGGAAACTCCACCTTCCATGAAAGATGAAGAGGTGAGGGAGGTGGACATCTTGAAGCTCCAACGGCCCATGATCCCAAAGGCTGCGTGATGGTGTAGAGATAGTGGTCCCACCTGCTAGCGAACAGGAGTTGCAAGACATACTAATAGTCCAACGTGCCTTGACCCCAAAGATTGTTATGAAGGGCACCTCCTGAAGAGGAGAAGGTTGCCCCACCTTCTAGCAAATGGGAGCGGGAAGGCATCCTCAAATCCAACAGCCTTGACCCCAAGAGTGTGATGATGAACCACCTCCCAGGCGGGAGGATGCTCACCTTCTAGCCAAACCGGTGGAGTGGAACCTTATGAAGATGTTTCAGGCCTACGTCCCCAAAGGTTCTACCGACGAAGCACCTTCTGGCAAGGAAAAGAAAGAGGCGGTGCTTCCACATCCCGAGAAGCAAGTGACTAAGGAAAGGAGCATCCTGAACACCACAGCCAAAGTTCCAATGATAAAGGTGTTTTGTTTGAGAAGAAGAAAAGGTCCAACCTTCCAGCACACAGGGTGGGAACATCTGAAAATCCAGGAAATGGTATGATCCCACAAAGTGTTGCGATGAAGGATTCCCTTCCAGGAAGGAAAACGAGGAAGTGGTGCGCTATTCTGGGCAAAGCGGAAGACATCTTGAAAATCCAGGAAATGTACGATCCCAAAGGTTGCGACGAGGATCCCTTCCAGGAGAGGAAAAAGAGGAAGTAGTGCGTTCTTCCGGCCAAACAGAAGACATCTTGAAAATCCAGGAAATGTATGATCCCAAAGGTTGCGATGAAGGATCCCCTTCCAAGAAGGAAAAGAGGAGTGGTGCGCTCTTCTGGCAAGCGGAGACCATCTTGAAAATCCAGCAAGCTTATGATCCGAAAGGTTGTGATGACGAAACACCATCTAGGACAGAGAAGAAAGAGGTTCGACCTTCTGGCAAACAGGAGGAGTGGACCATCATGAAATTCTTCCAGTCTTTATTCCCAAAAGTCGCAGCGATGAAGCCCCTGCTGTCAAAGTGGCAACCCCACCTCCAGCCAAACAGGAGGGTCAAGGAAGTAGTCCCACCTGCCAGGGCACCAGGGACCAAAGAGTGGGACCATACTGAAAATCCGCAGAAAGCCCTATGGCCCCCAAGGTTGGCAGGGATGAAAGACAACTAGAGACATGCCCTGGGGGCTGGGATGCGGCTTGGACCTCTGCCAAGTGAGTTTGCTGAATTTGCAGGGATTTCCATTTATAAGGGTTGATGGTGTATTCTGCCTCCAAGGGAGGGTTTTGGGGCTTCGGTTAATAAAAGTTATAGAGGTGTTTGGAGCTTCATTTCAAATATGGCTATGCGTGGATTTGCACTTGCCATGTTTTTCCCTGGTCTAAGCCATATTAGCCAGTGCCTGTCTTGTATAATTCAGTTTTCTCCTAAAACAGGAACAAATCAGACTGCCCAATTGTGATATCATTTTGTTTTTCCAATTCTGGTTAAATATCACTCTCCCCTCTCTATTCTTGGTGGTCGTGGGGTAAACCTATTTGTTTGTTGTGTGCCTTCAAGTTGTTTCTGACTGACAGCCGAGCCCTACCATGCTTTTTCTGGGGCTGAGAATACCTGACTCGTCCAGGGTCACCAAATGGGTTTCTATGGCCAAGCAGGGAATCAAACCCTGGGCTCCAGAGTTAATAGTTCAATGCCCAAGCCACTACAACACAGTATTTTTCCTCAATGTGTTGATTTTATCCTCCCTCCTTGCTCAAAAATCCCTTTTGTTCTACATGTTTGATGTCAAACGCTTTAACTGTGATCTATTTGCTTGACACCACAAATCTGGTACTTAAGTTGTTTGCCCCTTCCTGGCCTAAACTGGGCTTTTGGTAACGAAAGCCTTTCTGCACTCTTCTCCTTCCTTGCCCAACAGAGAGACCGAAAGAGAAAGGAGAAAAAAATCGAGGAAAAACAAAGTTCGACAAAGATAAATGGCCTCTTTTTTCTTTAAAAAACAACCCTTTATATTTCATTTCATGTCTGTTTGATCACAAGGGGCAAGGCAAAGGGAGGGGGGAATAGGGGGGAAAGAAATAACGGGACCAAATACAAACGTGCAACGGCATAGGATCCCCAGCAGATAGGTCGTTCTCTGGAGATCGATAGAGGATAAGGGACGGAGGGGTAGGCAAGGAAGGGGAGAGAGCAGGGAGGAAGCCATGACCTAGAAAATGCACTCTACTGCGTGCTTGGAAAACATCTCTGAACACAGGGCACAGCGGCAGAGGCCAGGCCTGCAGGGGTGGCAATTCTGGGAACCCCGGTGCTGTCCCCACCATTATCGCTGCTTCCCCGCAGGGGCTTCTTTTCGTTGGCCCTCAGCTGTCGTCGTCCCTCACCTCTGAGTCCGACTTGGGGGAATCCCTCCCGCTCTGCCCCTTCCGTCTTGGGATAGTACGCGCTCTGGGGGGAACGAGGGAAGAAAAGAGGCAGGATAGAAGAAAGAGAAACAATATCGATCTTTGGCCATGGTGAAGGGGCAAGGGTATATTTGCAATCGTCGGCCTTTCAGACTATGGACTGCAGCTCCCGTACATCCAAGGTGGTTAGGGGGAGATGGGAGCTCTTGTCCAACATGTCTAGGGACAGAGTAGAGGCCCTTTTTAAAAGCATGTTGTAGAATAAGGGGAGCCTATCACTAATTCCGTCGCCTTGAAACACAGGTACCAAGGTATGAGACCAAGGGTTGAGCCTAGTCTCTGCATTTCCTCCTCGCATGGGACTCGCCAGGATTTTAGGTAAAAAGAGAGATCTTTCTTTCCACTGAGGACTACCCTTACTCCCTCCACTCCACCCCTTTTAGCAGGGATTTTCTGTACACAGTCAAGAAGAAGGCTGACATGACAGCACAACACACACACACCTGTTCCAAATATGGAATTCTGAATATGGGTGTCTGAATAGTCAAAGAGCCTGGCTTTTCTTCCCCCGCTATCCCTTCTGATGGAAAATACTCAACAATTTCCACCAGCTGGCTATAAGCTTTGATGCACTTGGTTTTGACCCAACACCGCCACACTCCTTACTCGTTGTGGGTGTTTTCGGGAGATGCCCCTCTCTTGGTGTTTCAGAAGTCCAGTCGTCGTCCCTGTCCTTGTTCTCTGCTATGGCCTCCCCTTTCTGGGCCGCTGATTCGCCCATTCACAGGGGCTGGGAGTCTGTAAGGAAGGGACAGAGTTTAATCCCAGGAGAAGATGGAGGCAGTCTGAAAACAATCACCAGTTAAATGTCCCATTCCAACGGATCAGAGCCATATACACCCCATATCTGGTCTGGTTTTTCTTCTACTGGTCTGGCCACCATGGAGGCCACTTGGCTGTCAGACTGATCTTCAAACAGAGAATCCTGAAAATTCATAGCCATATTAGTCTGGATGTCCGTCTCCAAGGGATCTTGTAGCACCTTTGAGACTAACTGTGCAAAGAAGTTGCAGTCTAAGCTTTCATAGACTTAGGTCTACTTGTGCATCTGAGGAAGTTATGCCATGTCTATGAAAACTACACTACAACTTCTTTCACTCAGTCTCAAAGGTGCTCAAGATCCCTTTGCAGACTGAGCAGAATCCTGTAAGATTCCCTCTTCTGACAAAACTGGAAGACAACACAAACTTTGCATGCCCTTTTCCTCCATCCCGCTCACAATTGTTAAATCTCCAGCCGAGGGTCTAATGCAGGGTGGGTGACAAGTATAGGCCCCATGTCCCTGACCCACTTACATGGCCCTAAAATCACCCAGGGAACACCCCTGTGCCACTGCCATGTTTTTTAAACATGGGGGGGGTGGGTTTTCTTCCTTCCTTCCTTCCTTTTTGCTTGTGTTTAACCACACAACAACCTTTAAGTCCTGTCCCCCCAGCTCCTGAAAAATAGCCGAAATCAAATAAACGAAGGAGAGCTGATGTCAATTCCGTTTTGCCCACAACACCCCAGTGCATCCATTATAGTAAATAATAATAAATATAATATATAATAATAATAATAATAATAATTTTATATTTCCCACTTCTCCCAAGGATCAAAGTGGGATCACATCATTAAAAATGCAATACTAATACAAACAGTGATTACAAAATACTATACTGAGTTACAACATTCTATTAGTGCCTTACTTAAATATCTAATCATAAAATATCCTATAATCACCGTAAGCGTGGAGCATTTATCATAGTCTTATACGAACATTTATCGATCAGCAGTCTTATACAAAATCAGGTGGTTCTGTATAAGAATATTATGAATGGAACCACTTCCTTGTTTAAAAAAAGGCCACCTTGACCTAAGTAAGCAGGAGGTGGGACATAATCATGGCAGAAATGCACCCATGAACCCTAAAGGAACTGGGGAGGAAAAAGCGTTTTATTCAAAAATGCCCCCCTGTCCAACAGGGACACATAGCGACAAAAAGTGAACACAGTACCTTTTCCCCCAACCATTTTGCCATCCTCACTCTGACCTGGGCACAATGCACCCCCAAACGCCATTGCCTTACCAGCATTTGTCTCTCTTCCTCTCTCGGTCCGGCCTTTCCTTGTCTGGCGATTTCTCCTTGTCTTTGTCCTCTTCAGCTTTGTCCTTCTCCGAGGTCGGTCCGGTTGCCTTCTGGTTCGCCCCCACTTTGGGCCCTAGGACACGGGACTTCAGGCATGTGTACACTTCGGCTGCCTTCTCCATCACATCCTTGTTCGCTTTTGTAAACGCCGGATCTTCAAACACAGAGACAAGAGGAGACGACTATGAAGCCCTGCTTGTCAGAGTTCAAAATGGCGGGCCACGGGAGGGACCTATGAAGGAAATCCTCGCCTTAAGGACAACGGGGTCCAACACAGCCGGGAGGTATCAAACTGAAGAAAAACAGCCCTATGGCTGAGCATGGTTGAGACTAGGCTGGGCTCAGCCAGGAAAGAGAGCAGGTCAACCTAGTTTTCCCACAGAAGGGAATCATTTTGTCTGGGGCAATCACACAGAAGGCCCCGTCCTGTGTCTTATCCACCTGTGTCCATAATGGTGTGTGAAACTCGACGAGAACTGGCCCTCCCTGCCTTTCTCGACTCTTAAGTATTTCTTAGAGGAAGAGGTGACTTGCCAATGCAAGAGAGGGAAGTCTTATTCTAAATATGAGCTTAGCAGAAAGTGCAATGCCAGGAGGGAAGGAACACGCACATACGAAGAGGCAAGCGTCATGTATGCTTAGCTAGAAGGATTGCAGACAAAAAACCCAGAGGATGTGGACCATGAAGACACCCTCTCCCCACCCTTTGCCCACTGCGCTACCTTTTTCAGAGTGGCCACGACATCCGTGTGTTTCTGGAGGATCTGAGAGGTGACCTGCAAGCTGCCCAGTTCTTCAAGTGCACTCAGGCATCTCTTGATATCCTAGAGGAAGAGGCAGTGATACAATGAATTTACACAAAGTCAAGGAAGATAGTTCCTACCACCCTTAGAGCCACCAGGAGAAGCTTTCCTTGGACTGTACTAGGACTTCAGACGAGAAGAGTGAGGAAAGGGATTTTATGTTTGGGCATTCCTCAAAGAGAGGAAACATTGGGAAGAGAAACCATCTGTAACAAGTTACTTTTCTGGCTAACAAAGGCATTAAAAAGTCACAATTCAGAAGTAGGAGGAGGACAACTGGGGACACATTATTGATGGAATATACATGTGAGGGGGCCTTAAGAGACCCCAGGGATCTTGGAGGCTACACACTACCCCTGCGAAAATAAAATAAATCAAGGGGATTTATTACCCCAAAATGCCACCTAGACCATTTTAGGTTCAGGACAGGCCTTTTTTTAATGGCAGGTAATGAGCATGTCACTTCATGCTTCAGAAAAAGTCTGTCCTGTGTATAAATTGGCTGGGGGTGAGGGAGGAGATGTGGCAAAAATGTTCGTGCCCCCCAGGAAGGTATTTGGGGATAAAAAACAATTTTGAGGGGGGGGAAAGGCCCCTGGAGGCAACAAAAAGAACACTAGGGCTGCTGGGAGTGGAGCTGCCTACATCTGGTGTAGAGCATATTAGATGGTTGACCCTGACCAGAACATAGACATAGGTATAAAGGGGAGTAACAAAGATATCAAGCATAAGCTCTTAACCAGATGCTCCATGCTTTTGATGAAGTGGACTGGAGTCCAGGAAAGCTTATGCCAGAAACCTCTTCTTCTCAGTCTCAAATGTGCTCCAAGATTCTTCTCTATCTCTTTAAGCTAACTAACACAGCCATGGCTTGGAATTCTTGAACGCAACTAGTTGCAAATGCCAAGTTCCTTGTAATGAATTCCCTCTAGGTGCACACTTAGAAATCACTAAGGTACAACCAAGATATGTAACGCATCAATGAGGTTTTACTGGAAGCAGACACTCCCAGACAAGGCAGAAACTCATTCATTCAATTCATTTGTGCTGATCTTGGACTGTAATAAAGACTTGGCATTCCAAAAAACCAGGCTGTAAACATGCAAGAAGCTGGCTTACTGGGTTATCGACTTTCAGGGCAAACTTGATTTCGCTGTGCAGTTTCTGGAGCTTCTCTTCGATCGTCGGTTCTGTGAACAATGGGAACTTTTAAAAATATGTATGTGAAAAAATATAAAGTGGGCCCTCTACATTTGGCTGGGGTTAGGGGTGCAAGACCCCCATGAAAGGAATCTCTAGGTCCTCCAGCACAAGTCTGTGGTCAACAGCTGCTGGAAGCTGACCACAGAATTGCAGGTGAGGACCTACAAATGTCTAGACACATGTTCTCTCTAGGAATCTCTAGGTCCTCCTGCAAGATTTCTGGTAGATGTTTACCACAGAGTTGTGCTGGAGCATCTAGAGATTCATGGAGAAAACACATTAATTAAATCCGTGAATAATCAAATCCACAAAAGTCAAAGCCACAAATGTGGAGGGCTGACTGTTGTGTATTGCTCCACCACCCTCCATCTTTCATCCCACCACCAAAGCAACTCATTTGTCTCTCCGATTCTCATCTTCTCTTACTCTTCCTCCCTCCTATCTGTCTTCTGCCACCATTTTTACCTTTCTTCTTCTCCACCCTCCTTTCGGGAAGCGAGTCTGACTTTTTCCTGCCTCGTTCCACTTTCACAGATCTATAGAGAGAATGTGAAGAAAGCAGCACTCAAGAAATCTGATCACTAAAAAAGTAGGATTGATGCTCTAGACCAGTGGTCTCCAAACTGTGCCCTTTAAGGGATTTTGGACTTCAGCTCCTATAAGTCTTGGCCATGTTGGCCAATAGTCTGGGATTCTGAGAGCTGAAGTCCAAAATCCCTTAAAGAGCACGGCTTGAGGACCACTGGTCTAGACACTCAGAGCTTTTCCACACATACCAAACACATGTGAGCAGGCAGTCCTCCCGCCCACTCACAACCACAAACCCAAGACAGATAGTGTCTTGGCTAGACTACTGCAGTGAGTTGTGGGTGGGGATGCCCTGAAGTAGAAATAGCAGAGAATGAGGCTGCAAGACTTTTATAACTGACTGCTCACCAAGTAAATGAATGGCTGTTAAAGAAAAGAGGGACTTTTCATGAATTAAACGGCTTGGGGAAGAACGGATTTTGTTCCAGTTGCAGAGTTTGGCCAAACGGCCAAATTAACATTGGTTTTAAAGGATTCGTAGAGTTGAAGCCCACTTGAGGGTAAATGACAGCAACAATATTTAGGTCAATCTATCTGCAAGCCAATTGGGGATCCTCACTTGTTCCGTGGTTTCTCATCTCCTTGGCCCCTCTTCTCCTTCTGTCTCCTGGAAACTTCAGAGGGAGGTTGTTTCTTTGAAGGCTTTTTCACCTGGAAGAGAGAGAAACCCACACCAAAAACGGACAATATAACGCCATGTTTTGGGGTCACCCTGGGCTGTTCCCGTCACAGAAGCAGCTTTGTTTTTTAGTGGAAGCAACCAGCACATGAACACAAATCATAACACAAACACCATCACCACAAAAGAATACAAACACATGCACCTCTCCCCGAGTTTGCTCCCAGACTTCACCTCTTTCTCTGAATCTGAGGATGATGGAGCTTTAGGACGTCCTTTCCTGCCCTTCCGAGGGACTTCAGCTTCCACACTACTATCGCTGTCTGAGTGTTCCACTTCCCCCTTCTCGGCTTTCTCCTTCTTCCGCTCCTTCTCCTCCCGTTCTTGCTCCCGCAGTCGGCGCAGTTCCTCCTCCTGTTCGCGTTTCCGCTTCTCTTCCAGCTCCCGCCGGCGTTCCTCATCACGTCGCTTCCACTCGCTGATCCGGTCCACATCACTGTCACTGCGAGGGAGCAAAAGTGGGAAGTGACAACTCCAGGAAAAGAGGCTCATGCGCATCCTGAGCTGTTCTACAAACCAGAGGCCTGTTTAATTTGTAAGGAACCCCAGCTGGGAGGCATTAATAAGTCAAATCTTAAACATGCTAAATGAGTTACTGTAGGTATGAAGAATTGACTCCAACAGGCTTTGTAAGTGTGGGTTTCCCTAATCCATGCTGAATTTCTGGAGCCTAACAAGCCTAACAAAGCACAAAGGATGGGTCAACACTGCAGAAAAGAAAAGTAGTTTGACAGCACTTTTAACTACCATGACTCTATCCTACAGAATCCTGGGATCTGTAGTTTGGTGAGGCAACCAGACCCGACAGATGAAACTACAAATCCCAAGGTTCCACAGGATAGAGTCCTGGCCATTAAAGTAGCGTCAAATGGCTTTACATCTGCAGTGTGGAAGAGTTGAAAGACTTGACTCCCAACACACTATATGCAAGCTTCTCTAGTTCAGCTGATTTCTTAACTCCAAGAAAACTTTTAAAATGCTGTTTTCCCAATCCATGCCAGATTTCTGGAACCTAACGAGGCACAAAGAACCTAATGAAGCATGAAGAACTAAGTTCAACATATATGCAGACTTCTCCTTGTGCAGCCAGTTTCTGGTATTTAAGGAAAGGCAAAGAATCAACTTCAATAGTTTTTAGAAGTTTTGATTTTTCTTAATCCATGCCAAATTTGTGGGGCACTCTGTGCTCCAGAATCTGCACATTACCTGACAACTGGGGGCTCTCCTAGTAAAATATGCATGATTGAAAAGGATGCTTAGAAAAATAAGCCCATTTCAAAGGTAACCCTCTGCCTCAAATACAAAGCACAAAAATAAGCCTTTTAGATCTTGGAGAGGAACACAAGCAATTGATGTATTCGATCTGAAATATGTGCAGTTTTTAAAAAGACAGCGAAAATTTAAAAAAATTAAAGGGTGGGGCGAAAGAGGAATAGATTTTATCCCATAGAAAAATCCCAAACCTGACAAACAGAAGCAGGCAAGGCCTGTAGGCAGAAGCCAAATAAGGAGAAAACCTCCAGAGACAGATTCAATAGATGTGCACATCTCTCAACACCTGTATTCTCATCAATACTAACATTATCATTAGCATGATTACCAGTGTAACCCTTATTTTCCCTTTCTCTGGGCACGGTTGTTATTATCTGTCAGGCTTCTTGATCCTTTATCAAAGAGGGACAAGAGCAGCCAGGACTGCAGGTTCTTCGAACACTCACCTGTCACTGCTGGAGCTGCTGGGAAGTCTTTCTACCTTTGGTTTCCGACCACGGGGCTTCGGCGGTGGCTTCTCTGCTGCTACAAGAGAAGAAAGAAATGGAAATTGGTACATTGGGAACTTACTGTGAAGGTCCATTCTTGCCAAAGAGAATTCCTGAATGGCAGAGAATTAGCTAGGCGAGAAGAGAACCAATGCATACCCCCCCCCATCCATCCCACGCCAGTCAACAGATCCTAAAGCAAGGTAACCCCGAGGCCAAGGAAGAAGCTGATTTTGTTATCCAGAATGGTTGTCAGATCATAACAAGAGTCCTATTAGATTCGGCTGAAGTTTTGTTTTGCCTACTAGCCTACCCACAGCAGTGGATAGTCGGATGTTTTCAGGAAACAGGAGTGAGTATCCACAGATGACCTTACTATCTAGGCAGGAAAGAAGACAAAATATTCCAGACTTATACTGTCCAGAACAGAAAGGTTATTTCCTTCCAACTCTACTCAAGGAGTTTGGCATTCCAGATGAGGAAGACCGAGCCTGTAGTATTAGTTTTATTAACATTATCCACAGATGACCTAAATAGACAGTATCATAGTATCCACAGATACTATCCATAGTATCCAATATTAGAGTATCCACAGATGACCTTAATATCTAGTAGGAAAGAAGATATAGGTTCTCAGGTGGTACATCAGACTTATACTGTCCCAAAAAGAAAGATTATTTCCTTCCAACCCTACTCAAGGATTTTGGAAGTCCAGATGAGGGAGACTCAGTCTGTAGTAGTAGTATTATTAACACTACGTATTTTACTTATTTATGTCCTGCCTACCTCCCAACAACAGGGACTCAAGGTAGCAAACAATATATAGTGCAGACCCCCCTCCCCCACGGCATAAGGCAAATTCCGCATATGATCAAGCACCATTCATTTGAATAGGGTGCGCCCCCATTGTGCATGGCATGGCGCGTGCCATAGGTGTGAGCCCCATTCACCATATTAGGGCTCACTGTCCGTGTGACCTCAAGCCCGTGTATGGCGCAGGAATGCTATATCTAAAACCATACAGTTTAAAAACTATGAAGAGACTCAATCTCTAATATGTAGAAGCCCTCACAGTCTCCAACTGAATGCAGCCTTAATCCTTTAAAGAAAGAAGCTTCTAAAGAAAAGCCTGCACCACTTTTGCCTCCTTACCTGACTTCCCCTCTTTCAGCAAGAAACATGACAGTTGTTCAAGGAAGCTAAGGGGCTGCTTGGTGAAACAAACTGATGTGAAGGTGATTGGGGAAGAGTTTTGAATGCGTCAACTCACCCTTCAGACCCATACCCACCTACACGAACACCCACAAATGGGCCCAGCTACAGGATCAAAACCAGGTGGCCTACCCGGTTTTCGTCCCCGGGAAGGCTTCTTGACAGATTCGTCTGAATGGGAATCAGACTCCGACTTGGGCGTGGGAGCTCGGGCGTTTCCTTTTTTGTTCTCTTCTTCCTCCTCTTCGTCGTCTTCAGAATCCGCCTTGGTGTCCGAGTCAGAGCCAGATTCAATTTTCTACCAACATGTTAAATAAAAAAATACAGAATAAAATCATATAATCTGGACTTCCCAACAGTAGCGGTATGAGCATTGGACTGTGACTGGAGATCAGGGCTCGATTCCATGTTCGGCCATGGAAACCCACTGGGGAACCTTGGGTGAGTCACACACTCTCAGCCTCAGAAAAACCCTTGTTTATGCATAATTTTAACTAAGTGGATAATTAAGCAGAGCGAGACCTCATTCACAGACCTCTTACCTTTTTTTTCCATCTGCCGGCAGGTGCCCGCCTTGCAGCCCGAGGCGGAGGCTTTTTCTCTGGAGTGAAGTCCTAGGAAGAGAGACAAGGTTACAGAGGAACAGTCTCTGCCTTTTCTTTCAAGCTAGAGAAGGAAAATGCACCATCCATAGAACGCATATAGTCCTCTGGGTTCCCAGTGTGATCCTTGTCCTCCCTACCAAACTCTCCTAAAGGCCCTGGGGAAAAATATCAGTCTAAAATTTACTGAACTGCCTAAATATGTTTTAAAGTGACTGAAGGATCTCCTTCCCAAAAAGCAGGAATATCAGCTCTCTCAAAGGCTCTCTCAGATTAAGGAAGATAAAAGTATGATTCTATTCTGTCTGGTCACACAGCACCAGGAATACTGTGTCCAGTTCTGGAGAACAGAGTTTAAGGGGATGCTGACAAAGAGGAACATGTCCAAAGGAGACAGCTGTGATAGTAAAAGATCTGGAAGCCAAGAATGACTTAGGGAGCTGGGGCTGTTTAGCTTGGAGAAGAGGAGATTGACAAGTGGCATCAGAAAATCAAAGAGTTGGATGAGACCACAAGGGCCATCCAGCCCAACGCAATTCTGCTATGCCAAAAGACCCAATCCAAGCACTCCTGACAGATGGCCACTCCAGTCTCTGCTTAAAAACCTCCAAAGAGAGAGACTCCACCACTAAAGACAGCTATCTTGACACAGCTTAAAGGGATAACATATGCAAGATAGAGCAAGCTCATTTATGGCAGCAAGAGACTCAAACACAAACCAATGGATTCATACTACAAGAAATGAGACTCAAGCTAAGCATTAGGAAGAAATCTTGACTGTAAGAGCTGTCTGGACAGTGGAACAGATTGCTTTGGGAGGTGGGGGACTCTCCTACTTTGGTGGTTTTTAAACAGAGGCTAGAAGTTTTTTAAACAGAGTTTAAACAGAGTTTTAAAACATCTCAAGGATGTTTTAGCGATGGATTCCTGAATGGCAAAGGGTTGGACGAAGTAGCCCTTGTGATCCCTTCCAACTCTTCAAGTCTCTGCCTAAAATGGCAGCTGTGGTGGGATGGTAAGACCTTTGGGATAAAGCTAAAGTGATGCCATATTTACCACTGGACTATGGTTCGTGTCTATCCTTGTCTTAAATGTATCTAAGCATTCAAGAAGTGGGAGGAGTCTTTGGGGATTGTTAAATACTTCTAAACCCCTTCTAGCTCAGAATCTTGCATGGCCATGAGTCCATACATTGCTTCTCTGAAGAAGCATCTTCTTCTCATCAACCACGTCAGGTGATATGAATCCAGAGCATGGTAGGGAAGAGCAAAGGAAGAAAATCATGCCCCTGATCCATCATGTGTAATTCCCTAAAGTGGTGCCAGCCTTGGCCTTTTCCCCTGTGGAAGAAGCAAGTCAGTGCCACCCTGACAAGTCAACTCACCTGGTCGCTATTCTTCTCAGACTCCGAAGAGCTCTCCGAGTTCTCCTCCTCTGAAGGAGACGGACTGGCCTGGTCCAGGTCACTGGAAGATTTCCGAGGCCGTTTCGCTGCGGGCATCTGAAGGAAGGGGAAATGCAACAGAAGCTGTTGTTTCTAAGGCTGGAAAGGGGAGCCACAAGTGACTTCTCTCACTCAACAGAAGGAAAGATGGCAACTCCCACTTCCACCATCTCCTTTTCTTTCCCATAAATTGAGGTAAGGAAAGTGATTTCTAGGTGAATCTGAATGGATTCCATTTTGTTGGACTTCTTCTGAGCTTGGTAAACCTTCTTCATCCAGAGTGGGTTAATCTCCTGGGGCTGCATCAAACCTAAGCCTGCTTGTTCAGCACTTACAATATACCATAACATCATTATATTATAGGAGATAATACAGAAGTAGAGAATGTACTGAAGGCTTTAAGGAGGTATATTTCACCTTTTAATATTTTTTTCCAAAGGAAAAGGGTGCTCCATGGAGTATGGAGGGGCCAAGGCCCAGAAAACAGCTTCAGGGGCCGAATTGTCGCCTTGGGAGACTAGAGAGGTCTCCAGTTTGATCTCGCTCTGCTCTCTCTTATATTTTAATGTTAAGGGGAGAGGCTGTGTTGCTGAGGTAG